>NW_022196905.1:14482162-14486945 GCF_008632895.1 Mastomys coucha
TTGTGTGTGCATTCTTTGTTTTTGCTTTTTTTTTCTTTTCTATGTTTGTCTGCTTGCTTTGTTCTATTCTGGTTGGTTGTTTTGCTATTGGCCTATTGTTTTCTAAAGAAAGAGAGAAAGAGATTGGAGTTGAATGGGTGAGAGATGGGGAGGATTTGAGAGGAGACTAGAGAGGAGAATCTTGACTAGAATATATAGTATGAAAAATATCTTTAATGAGAAAGAAAGAGAGAAATTAGAAAGAGAGAGAGGGAGGGAGAGAGAGAGAGGGAGAGAGAAAGAGAGATTAGTGGAGAGGTTAGGTCAGAAAGAAACCTGGCAGATCCCCCTTCACATTTAGCATTTGCCAGCTGGGAAAGCAAACCAAAGGACAAATAAAAGGAGCCTGTGGAAAGTGGCCTCGTCTGTCCTGCATCCTTCATTTTTCTTTGAGTGTAAGAGAGGCTTAGATGGAGATTTATACTCAGCCTGTCTGATGGCTTAAACTCAGTGTGTCATAAACTATTATGTCAGAAGAAGTGCAAGCTGGTATAATAGGACAAAGGATGACCTCATTTAGACTTTTCCTGATGTATCTTCCCTAAGAAAACTCAAAACCAGAAATTAATCATGGATCCATTAGAAAGGATCAGCAAACCAAAGACAAAGTAGGCGATGACTTGATCTATGAAAACTCATGTCAGGATCCTTTAAAAAGATGCAAGAATACATAACTTCTGCAAAACGGCTACAAAACAGGAGTACAGGGCCCAAACCAAGGCAGAAAGGAAGGAAAAAGGAACTGATTATTATAAGTGTCTTTGGCAGGAAAAGTTGCTTTCTGCTTGGCATCAGGGCTGAAAATGGATATTCTCTTGTTTAGGACTATTTTACTTCCTATAAGTACGGCTACACAATCCCTGGCAGCAGAGTTTTAAGACTCTCTGTCTTTATAGCCAACATCCTGTGGTTCGTCTATGAACATGCAACTGTAATAGCTGGGCTATCTGTGGTGATGTGACCCGGAGACCAAAGTTAAGCAACTGGAAGCCATGCAATGCAACCATCACAAGCTCAGCCAGGGTCACAGCCATCCTGGCTTCTATCTGATCTGTAGAACTTGAACCATTACCTGCTATAGTAAGTCTCCAATGGAAATGACCCCTAAACAAAACAAAAAAGAATGTCCTTGAGGAAATTAGCATGATGACTATATAAAAAAACCAAAACCAAAACAAAACAAAAAGTTAAAGGACCTAGCTTGTACAAATACTAGCTTTGGGCTTTTTTCTATGCAAATAATTAAACCCTATTCAAACAAACAAACTTTTGAATCTCACAAATTTCATAATGATAAATAAGGTGACCTATAATTGACGAAAATAACAATAGAAATAAGTACAGTATTAATAATAAAACGCCACATACTGTAGTATTAGGCACGATACTGTTGGTCCCTAACTGACTACAACTCTGCATTCACTCTAACTTCTCTGATAAGAAGACGTGAAGTTACTTGCAGAGAAATAAGTAGAGCTGGCTGGAATTCATGGGGAGCCAATGGGAAGTCTCTGCTGTTAATTATCAGGGCAAAGTGCCTAGAACCTTATCACAGGCAAACATCTAAACAGAAGCATTTTTTTAATCCAGGGTGTAAAAGTCCTGGAAGTGCATTCTGACTGTAGGTAAGGCGTTCCGATCCATGCAGAGGCATTTATAGAGCACTAACTGGGATGCTATTAGAGATGACTAATTGGGAAACTGTTCTCCATTCTAATAGGAATGTGGACTTCATGCCAATAAATTACAATATTGTTCATAGTACTAATAATTGAACCAGTGCTGAGTTTCAACAGAGAAAGATTATTCAACTTTATTTTTGTGAGAATTTTTTATTCTTTTCTAGGAGTTTAAGTCTGATGTTTAGACAGCTGTGAAGTAGTACCTTCAATACTTCTCTTGTATAAATAAATTAATTTTGCCTAGAAATTAGATTTTCCTCATTTATATCTAACATACAGACAATCAAGTAACACATCATTTCTAGTCATTTTATGTATTAGTGAAACCGGGGATTTGAAACTCCAGTGTGTAGTATGTATACATTCTCATTCTGACATCTTAACGAATTAAAGGGGTCCCTTTCTGAATACAATATACATTTCGAGGAATGTGTTTACACAGAGGAATGCATGATATACCAGAGGTCACTGTGCAGTGTGGCCTCCTCCTCTCTTTTGGTTAGTGGGAGGCTGGAAAAGGCAAAGTTCTCACGCAGCAGCAGCAGCAGCAGCAGCAGCAGCAGCAGCAGCAGCAGCAGCAGCAGCAGCAGCAGCGGCAGGGCAGCCATCACTGGAGCTACACAGACCAGAAGCAGATGTTGCACAAGTCTCCCGCACAGCTTCTCCGAGACTGTTGCACTGTTGACTCAAAGTGCATTCATGATGGGGATTTCCTGAGCTAAGAAGATCAGGAGGCAAAGCAAACGGGGCATTTTTTTTCCCCTTTAAATACATTAAACAAAAGGGTGTAACTTGATAGAGTAACTTCAAGTCAAGGTCATTTACTTTGAAAAACATGGCCTTTTAAAGTGAATGTGAACATCTGGAAATCTTTTTGAAAATAAATCGCTCCTCAACTGAAAAATTAGATGGCATTTTTTTGGCAAGTGCTCTATCTGAGAATTACTCAGAAGTAAACTCCTGGCAACCCCTGTGCTAATGCTCTTCTATGAGAGCAGCAAGTAATTTGTTATATTCTTAGGGTTATTTCTCTCCAACTATTTCAAGACTTTTACATAGCAGGAAATGAGTTGGGGGGGGGGGTCTGCACACAGACACAGCAGATTCTCAGAGCAGACTCATCAGTCTGGATTCAAGTCAGTAACTACATGCAACCATGAAAAATTTTCAGGAAATTGTCTTTACATACTTAGTTAAAAATCTTACTCAATGAAAACCACAGCCAATGTAGAACAAATCTATTAAAATGTATCTGATGACTGTAGAGAAACTACAAAGAGAAACAAGGACACACAAGAATAGAATTAAACACACTGACACACACACACTCACACCTCTGAAAGAAAAGAGAAAAGAAAGTAGTTATGTCAAGACTTCTGCAAGTGGGAATTACTTATTTGTAGAAAAAAAAAAAGAAGAAAGAAAAAGAAAGAAAACCTTCCTGTGTGAAAAGTTTGTGTACGTGAAAGAACTTGGTCTTTAGGTGTAGAATGCATGATTTACAGTGATTTATAAGAAACACTATTTTTGTAAAAGGCAACTTAGTGTGGAAAAAAAAAACCTGGGAGTCACAACAAGACCTTTGTGTGGATGGATAAAGAAGAGGACTTATAAGCAAGATGGTATGACTGCAGTAATGACTGCTTGGTGACTCCATGGTACATTGGCCAGGAGAAAGGTGCTTATATATATACAAACGAGGGGCCTGAAGAGGGGGTGGAAATGAGCTTTACTCCCTTGATTTTGCTTATGATTTTTTTTTCGGTTTTTTGAGACAGGGTTTCTCTGTATAGTCCTGGCTGTCCTGGAACTCACTCTGTAGACCAGGCTGGCCTCGAACTCAGAAATCCACCTGTCTCTGCCTCCCAAGTGCTGGGATTAAAGGCGTGTGCCATCACCACCCGGCTGCTTATGAACTTTTTGTTATTGATTACTAAGAAAGTGTTATGAACATTTGTTAGACTAAAATATGTTCTGGAACTTCCATCCGAAAAGAACTCTGATCAAGGAGAATGTGTGGCACCTTCCTGAGTCATGGGACCATTTCGTTAACAATCCTTTCAGTTGTCTTGTAACCTTCCCTGAAGTGGTAAGAAATATTTAAGATAGAGTGGAACTTGTTTTCTTGGGAAGAAGTAATCCTTTCCTGAAACTTGAAAACACTCACTGGCCATGTGGAAGGGTAAGAGATAATTTTTCACCATTTCATGTCCCAGAAAGAACAAAATGTGAGTCTGTTTTTAGAAAAGAAGTAATGGGCATAATCCTACTTCACATCTGTCAAAACTTCCACAGTTTAAAACCTCTGTGCCCTTAGGGGGGAAAAAAACCCACAATACAACTATCTAAACTAGCAAGTCAATGGGAGAAAACATTGTAGCTTTGTTTCTGAGTTCCTAAAAATTATTATTTCAAAACTCAGATGTAACTGCAATAATACAAATGACTATAAACCCACAGTGGCTTTTATCTGAGAGATTTTACTTCTAAATTAGAAGAAAATGTATCAAGTAGTGACAATTTTGTCGAATTTCTGTATCTTGTTTGGGTCTTTTCCCATAGATTCATGAAAGCAAGGCAAAAGTATATCTTCATGAATCTAAGTATATTATTTAAACACATTAAATATACCCTTTCACTTATACTGATTTCCTGGCTCATTATCTTGGAACTCTGAACTCTTGGTCAACAAAAATATCAGACAGGGCTGAGGAGATGTTTTTACGTTGAAGTGTTTCCTAGGTAAATGACCCAAGTTTGTACCTCCAGAACATTAAAAAAAAAAAAAAAAAAAAAAAAAAAAAAAAAAAAAAGCAAACAAATGCAGGGATGTATGTTTGTAATCCCAGCACTGTAGGGTGGAGAGGGGTATATCATGAAAGGTTGATGGCCTATCACTCTAGATCCAGATTCAGTGAGAGACGGGGTCTCAAAAAAGTAGAAAGATGATTGTGGAAACAAAGTATCCCAGTGTCAACCTCTGGACTCTGTGTGTCTGCACACATGAACACACACATTCATACAGAGAGAGAGAGAGAGAGAGAGAGAGAGAGAGAGAGAGA
>NW_022196905.1:14487091-14519623 GCF_008632895.1 Mastomys coucha
AGAGAGAGAGAGAGAGAGAGAGAGAGAGAGAGAGAGAGAGAGAGAGGTGCCCCCAAATGTTTACAAGTTATAAATCAAGTAAGACATGATTTTAAACAGTTCAGGCTCTTGATGAATGTACTTGGTGGTGACAAGGCTACATTGTATAGAGTTTTACATTGTTTTGAGTTCTCCAGAGATGTGGTATTGGGTGGAAAGATGGGGGAAGCCAGGACCTATGACTATGTCCTCTTTCCCTGTCACTGCCCTTTGAGCAGCACTAACTCCCAGCATACACTTGCACACTTCCACACAGCTGCCCCGGGGGCTGTACACTATTTGGATAGTTCCTCTATCATAATCACTGCTGTCATAGCATTTACTTCTCTTACCTCAGTTTACATTTTTGGTGTTCTTTGTTTTTGTTTTTGTTTTTCTTTCTACTTAACAGTAATCCTTGCAATAAATAAACAATTTTCTGCCATCCTGAAAGTTACATATGTATCCCCCCTTTCCCTCACCTCTTCTTGTCTTGCTGGGGATCAAATTCACCGCTCAATGTGTGGGAGGCAATATTCTACCACTGAGTTCCTTCCCCAGCCCAGTCTTTCTTATTTTCCTTCTAGTTATATCATACTTACCCTTTTGCGCTTATGTATCTGCTTCTCTTTAGTTGTTTTAATCCCATGTATCTGTTGCTAGTCTTTTTAAATTTAATTTTGAGACTATAATATAATCATTCCCTTCCATTTCCTCCCTCTGGTCTCATATTGCTGACCCCCATCCTCCTTCAAACTCATTATCTCTTTTTCACTAATTTTTATTACATACATATTTATATGTTGTGGTGGTTTTAAGAGGAATAGCTCCCATAGTCTCATATATTTGAATGCTTGGTCATTAGAGAGTGGCATTACTTGAGAGGGACTAGGAGATGTGGCCTTGTTGGAGTGGCTGTGTCCTTGTCAGAAGAACTGTGTTATTGGGAGCAGGCTTTTAGATTTTAAATGCTCAAGCCAGACCCAGTGTCTTGCTCTGTCTGCTCTCTGAAGATCCAGACACAGAGCTCTCAAGCTTCTTTGCAGCACCATGTCTGCCTGCATGCAGCCATGCCTTCTGTCATGCTGACAGTGGACTAAAACTCTAAACAATAACCCAGCCCTAATTAAAGGTCATGGTGTTCCTTTACAGAAACATAACACAGACAAACACAGAAGCATATGCATATATCTTCCTAAATATAAACTTCTCATAAACATTAGTTGTATGTATGTTTTCAGGGCTGACTGGTATTTTGGCATTGTACAATTAAATGATGTATTCTTCCATGGGGAAGACTAGACTTACTGTCTGCAACTTTCTGCAGCTTACTATATAGTTCTTTGTAGGTTGAGATTTTATGTTATTCTTTTTAGGATAACTGAAAAATCTCAGTATAATTTTACATGGTAGGTAAAAATTCATTGCTTTGGGTGTGAGGCGATAGACTGATATTTTTAATTATTGACATGGGTATACATGTTCAAAACACCCAGGTTTGGAGGTGTGAGTGGGCCTGTGTCCCATACCTAAGCTAGGGAGCAACATGACTCAGGTTTGATGGGCTGCCAGCCTTCCATACACAGAGTGCATTTCTGTCAGAGGCCTGCTATAGGCAAGTATATGACTCCTGGGGCCAAGGACAGAGAATTTAAATCAACTACTCCTAGAAAACCCAGTTTCACTCGAGGACCCACTCTTGTTTGTTTCCAGAACATAATCTAGTATCCAAAAACCTTCTGTCTACCATCTTTTTATTTATTCATTTTTATACATAGAACTTTTCTGAACCCATAAACTGTTGTATCTATCTTTTGGCATCGCCATAAATGGAAGAAAGTGACTGTTTCTACGTTACTTTTATGTCTCTTTCACTCAAAGATTTTGAATGTATGTGGCTGTAAATATGTTAGGAATAAAACCATTCAATAAGTAATGAGTCTAAACTATTGCTGGTGGTTATTATCACTGCCTGTGAAATGCAATGATATATATTTTAAGAAATCTATCTCAAACTCAGAAGTATTCAAGGAGATTTAATATCCTTATCTCCCCATGACACTATGTACTACGTCAATATGGGAAGGAAGACATAGAGATATCATGTTCTAATAATACACACAGACATAGCATAACAGAGCTCACCTTCTGGGGAAGAGCCAAAGGTCTTCCTGGTAATACTGACTGCGGTGAACATTTGGTAATATGCATGTGGCAAGACTAAGAACTCTCTACAGAATTGTAAATCATTCCATTTTCTTTATAAACCAGGAGTTTTAACCAACCAACCTCAAATCTATTTGTATGCATATAAAAAAACAGAGAAAATAAAATCTATCACATAAATCAAAAGGTCCATTTATGTTATGATATGACATTCTAGTGACAAGGAGTTTATCTAATTGCTCAGCTCTAAGGACAACCTGTTTCTGTAGTGCCATGTATACTGGTGGAACTTTGACAGCACAGGAGAGATATGGGCATCACAACTAGCCTCAATCTTGAGCTAGTCCTAGAGTTTTTCAAGTACCAGTGGTAAACTGCAAGAAGTTTGTAGTGAATTAGCAAACTTGTTTATAACTTGAAACCAACCACAGTGGTGGGCATATTTATACTGGAGAGTTTATTAGCTGCATGGCTAGAGAGATGGCTCTTTGGGTAAGAGTCTTTGCTGCACTGGGGTTTGCTGACTGCTCTGTGGCACCAGGCTCAGTAAGAAGCCTAGTCTCAAGTGAATAGGACAAACAGTTACAGAGCAGGACACTGGACATCCCCCTCTGGCTTTGTCTCTTTCTCTCTGTCTCTCTGTCTGTCATACACACACACACACACATGCCTATACCATACACACATACACACACACACACACACACCCATCACTCACACACATGAACCCTCCCATGCAAACACACATCAAAAGAAGGAAGAAAGGAAGACCCCAGCAATGGTACAAATCAGTCATTATAGCTCTTTAAATTTATAAATCCCATCTATTATTTACACCACTGTATGGCAGTCCAGAAAGAGGAAGGTGAAAGTAAGTCAATATTATCCATCTCACAGTGGTAAGCGTCTGCATCAGAATACCATGAAAGCTTAGGACTTCTGCTTGCTAATACCTTCAGTCTATAGATGTGAGGATTTGTTTCTTAAAATTAAATTAGATTATAAAAGGTCAACATACTGCATGTTTTAATAATTACTATTTCAAATTATGATGATAGTATAGCATAAAGGTTAACAACCCAACATTTTGAGTCTTATAGTTTATAAAAATTTTTAATAAATCCAAGAGTAATTTCAACATATAGCAAATAGAGACAGCAAAGAAGAAGAACATAAAATTAAGTACACATATCAGAAAAGAAGGAGGTAAAGAAAGGACTGAAGGAGCTGAAGGGTTTGCAGCCCCTTAGGATGAACAACAATATGAACTAACTAGTACCCTCAGAGCAACCAAGGACTACACATGGTGGGACTAATGGCTCTGGCAGCATGTGTATAGTAGAGGATGGCCAAGTTTGTCATCAAAGGGAGGAGAGGTCCTTGGCCTTGTGAAGGTTCTATGCCCCAGTGTAGGGGAATGCCAGGGCCAGGAAGCGGGAGAGGGTGGGATAGTGAGCAGGGGAAGGAGGGAGGGAACAGGGGTTTGTTCTTGTTGTTTTTTGGTTTTTGGTTTTTTTGGTTTTTTGGAGGGGAAACTGGGAAAGGAGAAATCATATGACATGTAAATAAAGAAATTATCTAATAAATAAAAAAGAGAAAAAAAGAAGTGAGCAGCTTTGTAGGCAATCCAAACCACCTCCTCTCTATCCAGACTGGGCATGTGGAGAAGGCTGGCACTGACAGGAAGGACAGGAATCCAAGTGAAACAATAGAGCAAAAACAGCCTGACTAATCACCGTCCTGCTGGGTGTGAGTCAGTGAATGGCAAAGTTTTCTTCAAGACTCACCTACAGGGTGCTGAGGTGGCATTACAAGCTAGTCAGAGAAAACTCCTGTTTAGCACGGCAAGAAAAGCCTAAGAGAAATCGTATAGGCGCTTGTCTCAGTATCCTCAGAGGGCATCTGAGCCAAATAGACGCAGGCGTTAAATAGACGCAGGCTTCAAAAAGCCATTGCTCAGAAAGAAACTGCAACCAAAGGGAACGAGGGAAATATATGTACAAACATCAAAACATCAAGAAATGCCTCAGACCTAACCATCCAGAGATGAGGGACAATCACCCAAGCAAGATACATGGTCAAGACTCAGTGCAAGGCACAGAGATACAGTTGGAGCATAGCAAGTGAGGGCTGAGAAAATGGACCAAACTTATTTTAAAAGAAAGGTAACATGGTGCTGCAATGTAGCCAAGCAACCATATGGAAAGGAGGGAGCCATATTTGGAGAAGCCTTTGCTCTGGATTCCCTATCATAGTTAGATCTAACCTGCCTAGTATGTAGTTACTATCTCACTGGCTGAACTTATTTTTAGTTATTAAAATAAAGGGTTTTGTTTGAGAAAATATTTATTATGCATTACCCAGATGAAATTCTGCCAAGACATGGATCTCGGATTAGCTGGTTTGAGACCATAATATTTTAGCTACTCTTTCATATGTGTGTGTGTATATATATATGATATTTATATGATATAAATATGTATATATATATACATATATATGTTCATATATATGAATTTGTTTTTGTTTTTTTTCAAGACAGGGTTTCTCTGTGTAGCCCTGGCTGTCCTGGAACTCACTCTGTAGACCAGACTGGCCTCTAACTCAGAAATCTGCCTGCCTCTGCCTCCCAAGTGCCTGGTGAAAATTTTTATTATTCAATAATATGAAGGGATTTTCCTCCTCAAACATTATTATTTAATGTTTAATTTATATAATTATTTAAATAATTTAATTAAAAATTATTTAATTTTTTGAGATCTTATTAAATTTTTACCTTCTATTGAAAATCTATTCTTTTCTTATATATTATAGCTCAACTGTAGTTTAACCTTCTTCTACTCCTCTCAGCTCCTCTCTTCCCCACCTCCCTCTTGTCCAGGTTCACTTTCTTTCTGTCTCTTGTTAGAAAAGAACAGTCTCTTATGAGATAACAACCAAACGTAACAGTATGAATTATAGGATAAAGCAAAAAAAAAAATCATACAAAGTTGAACATAGCAATCCAACAGGAGAAAAAGAATCTCAAGAACATGCACAAAAATCAGAGACCCACTCACTCTCACACTTAGGAGTCCCATAAAAATACTAAGTTAAAAGCTATAATATATAGGCAGAGGACCTGGTACAGACCCACGTATGCCCTGTACTTCCTACATTAGTCTATGTGAGTTCATTTACATGTTGCTTATTGATTCAGAGAGCCCCATTCTCTTGGTGTCCTCCATACTCCCTGACTGTCACATTCCTTCTGCCTCCTCTTTTGCAGGGTTCCTTGAGCTACGAAGGAAGGCATTTGATGGAGACACCCTAGTTAGACTTTCTCTGTGTCTCTATCTCTTTCTCTCTGTGTGTGTGTGTGTGTGTGTTTGTGTGTGTGCATGTGTGTAAAGGCTGGCTGTGGGTCTTTGCATTTATTGTCATCTGCTGCTAGAGGAAGCTTCTCTGGTGGTGACTTGATAAGGCACTTATTTATGAGTATAGCAGAATAACAACAGAAGTCATTTTATTGATACTTTGTTTTTATAACAGTAATAGTAATAAACAATAGCCTAGGTGTCTGGTCTATCTGCTTTCTGGTTTTTGGTCAGTGTCCAGCATGGGTATGCATCTTATGGAGTGGGCCTCAAGTTAAAGCAAATATTCATTGGCTACTCCCACAAGTTCTATGCTACCATTGCCCTAGAATAGTATTCATGCAGGACATATTTTAGGTCAAAGGTTTTGTGCCTAGGTTTGTACCCATGTTTCTCTTTTGATACCCTACCTACAGAGTATCTTCCCAAAGGCTCCACGTGGGCACCAGCTCAAATGCTCCAAGTTCACTGAGTTGTGTGGGTGCTGTCCTTGGCAATGGTGCCCCTTGATAGATGGCAGAGAACAACTCAGTATCTTAGCAACAGTGTGCACTGTTTGGGGATTTCCATGCGACCACCATGGCCAACAGTTCAATTGAGTGCAACCAAGTCCTGCAACAGGAAGCCTTGTCTGGTTACAGAAGATGACCAGTTGCTCTCAATAGGAGCATTATGGATTTTAGAAAGTTTCCATTTTTGAAATAGGTTTCCACATCATCCCTCAAATGTTGCTAAATTTCATAGTCTTTCCCTACATTCTCTCCCTCTACCCTATCTCCCCTTCTCCTCCAGACCTAACCCACCTACTTCCTTCCAGACCCTCCCCCAGTTTGCCTGTAAAATCTAATCCAAGTTCCCACCTTGAGGGAGATCCACGTGTCCCTCACTGACTCTTCCTCTATACCTAATCTCTCTGGGTATACAAATTGTAGTTTAGTTATCAGGTACTTAGCAGCTGAGATGCACTTGTAAACAAATACATACCATATTTATCTCTACAGGTCTGGATTTCTTCTCTCAGCATGATTTTTTTCTAGTTTCGTCTACGTGCCTACAAATTTTATGATGTGATTTTTTTAATAGCTGAATAATACTCCATGTGTAAGTGTACCATACTTTCTTTATCCATTATTCTGTTGAGGGACATCTAAGTTACTTACAGTTTCTGGCTATTATGAGCAAAGCCATAATGAACATGTCTGAGCAAGTGCCTGTTTGATAGGTTAAAACATCCTTTGGGCACAGTCCCAAGAGGAGCTGGACTTTGGGGTAGATCAATTCCCAAATTTTTGAGGAACTGCCATGTTGATTTTGATAGTTGCTGTACAAGTTTGCTTCCCTACCAGCAATGGAGGAGTGTTCCCCTTGCTGCATGTCCTTACCAGCATAAGCTGTCACTTGAGTTATTGACCTTAACCATCCTGATAGGTGTAAGATAGAATCTCAAACTAGTTCTGGTTTGCATTTCCCTGATGACTAAAGAACATTTATTTAAGGGTTTCTCAGCCACTTGAGATTCCTTTAATGCAAATTCTCTGTTTAGATCTGTGCCCCATTTTTTATTGGATTATTCATTTGTTGATGTTTATTTTCTTGAGTTTTTTTTTTATACAATTTAGAAATTAACCCTCTATGAATGTGGAGTTGGTGAAATCGTTTCCTATTCTGTAGGCTGCCACTTTGTCTGATTAGTGGTGTCCTTTGCCTTATAGAAGCTGTTTGTTTTCCTGAGGTCCCATTTATTAATTGTCGATCCTAGTGCAAGCACTATCAATGTTCTGTTCAGAAAGTCTCCTGTGTCATATCGAATCCAATGTATCTGGTTTTATGTTGTAGTCTTTGATTCACTTGGAGTTGAGTTTTGTGCAGAGTGATAATTATGGATCGACCTGACTTCTTAGACAGGCAGACATCCAGTTTGACTAGCACCATTTGTTGAAGATGCTATCTTTTTGGATATATATTCTGGGCTTCTTTATCAAAAATTAGGTGTCCTTATGTACATGGATTTATATCTGGGTCTTCATTTGATTGGGTTGATCAGCATGTCTGGTCTTTGCAAATACTATGTGGGTTTTATTACTCTTGCTCTGTAATACAATTTGACAGTGGGAATGATGAGACCTCCAGAAGTTAAGTTCATCTTCATAAAGGTGGCTTTAAGGTGCTTTTCTTGTGCTTCAGCTATGTTGGAATAACCAGGGTCAGCCATGGTAGAATGGCAGGGCTCACTAGAGTGAAATATTGCTCTGGTTGTTATTGACTACATTATACTGGTGTCTAAGCGCCTGGTATTATATTGACTATATGCTTATTCTTGATTTATTGATTTGTTTTCATTGGGTGGGTGTTTTGTTCCTTGGTTTCTTTTTCCCTTGGTTTCTCTTTATGGAGAGTGTGATACTTGTATGTTACCTGTATCCCTAGCCCTGCTCAGCTGCTGTACTCTCAGTGAATGACTGCTAGTATTAGAAGATGGGATACTGGGATGAGTTGGTGGAAGAAAGGTTGAAGGAAAAGATCATTGTGATCTGTTGGGGCTGGGTTCAGAGAGAAAGGAAGACTGGAGCAGGTGTTCTTTGCAGAGTTGGGACTTTGGATCTGGAAGAGAAGAAGGAGATGTGTGGATCCACTGTCAGCTTACTTGTTGCCTTTACTCATTGGCTGAAGTCTTACTTGATGGCAAAGGTTTTGTAATCTTTACAAAGGCCCCAGATTTTAGTCTATAATATCTTGTAGCAGAATGATAGCTCTTGCTGTGCATGCTGTTCAAAACAACAAATAAAATGTTACTCCTTCTCTAAAATATTTCAAGGAAGCCAAAGACAAATTGTATTAATTAGAAAATCAAACTGATTCAGATGGGTTTGGGTCTGTATTTGTATTCAGGATGCAGTATAATGGGGAAAACTAAACCTAAATTTGGTTTCCCATTTCAAATGAATACCTTCGAAGCAACACCATCCCTTCTTCCAATGTTAAAAACAGTATAGGAAGAACACACCTCCATTTCCATTTATTGTTCTTTGGTCTGCTTTTCCCCCAGGGGCCACACTGAGTGTCCTTGATGAAAAAGTGGGGTTTAACTGATATTATTTTTCTTTCCTCAAAGAAACATAACAGATAATGATACTAAAAGCTCATAATTTTCCTACTTTGCCTACTATAAAGACAGAGGATAGCTCTATGGGGGAGATGATTGAGGATTTCCTTAATTCAACATGCCATTATGGAGCAATTGTTTTGTAGTCCCTCTGCCAGGTATGAGAGTTCCATAAAGGAGTCTAATATATATTCTACTCTTAGCGGAGTTTAAAAAATGTCAGTGGAGACACTTAGAAAAAATAAAACATAGCTAGGGTTGTAGCTTGGTAGGAGATCATCTAGCATGCATACTCACAAGACCATGAATTCAATTCCCAACACTAAAAAAAGATAACTATAACACACAGTATAAAGTACAACAATAATAATTTGCACAAATGGTAAATTGTAATACACATTTAACTAATATACATGTTTGCCCATAGAAAGGCTAGCTTACTCAACTTAAAATTATTTACTAATTAAATATGGAAGCAATAAATTGATTATTAATTATAATTCCTCTGGATGTAAAGTAGTTCAAGGTGTTTTGTGTATCATATACTTACTTATATATTTTGTGGTTTTACATGTCTATATACAAGTGCACATGCATGCAGATGTTAAAGAAGTCAATTTTCTCCCTCTACCATCTGGACTTGAACCCATATCACCAGCTTTTGTAATGAGATCTCCACCACTGAGAAATCTTACTAGCCCTCATTATATAGACACATGGAGGCAAAACAATGACAGACAAAAATAGAATAATGAACCTAAAAAATTTTAAAATAAAGATTAAATACATACAAAATTTATTAGTAAATTAATAGATATGAAAAACCTTTACCACTGTTTTGCATGATAACATGCAGTTTGTAATGAGTGCAATGCTGTGAAATTACTTTTCCCATGCTGGGAATGGTCCACTCACATCTGGAAATGAGATGCAGACTTACACATGAGCAAAAGATTGAATACATGAGGCCAGTTTTGAGTGACAAAGAAGAGAGGGCAGGGCAGGTCTGAAAATGTTAAGAATCAGGACCAAAGATGCTTCTATAACAACATAACATTTAATGGACTGAATTTGAAAAGTATTATCTTCCTTTCTATTTATTTTACTTCCACATCTACAACTTATACAAATTCAGTGTAATTGAACTTGTAGCTAAAACAACACTAATTACTTTTTCATTACTTCATTTTTACATTTTTATTTATATATCAAATGCAATGTTGCCTGATATATAGACAGCCAAATTCACTTTTATTCTCAGAAATGTGTCAGAGGTGGTTACTATGTACAACCAATCAGAGCCAAATTAAAAGTGTAAAGTTGTTCTTAGCAATTTATCCTGCCATCTTGTAACCTAATTGTAGTTGCTGTTTTCAGAGCCATGATTATACAGCATGCAACAGTCTAGTTGACTTAACTCCTATCAAGTAATTTTTTAAAAGTTTCTTTTAGGTCAGCAACACTTGGTTTTCAATTATTAAGGATAAATGTGAGTCAAGTTCAAGATATCAGAGCAATCCAAGTTCAGAATTAAGAGGGTAGCTAAGAAACCTCTAGATCCTTACAGACTGCAGATTCCTGGCCATAAACTATGTCATCACAACAGATGTTCTCAGCTCTCCAGACTTCCATCCTGTGAGGTGACCTCTCTGTATGCAGCTCAGAAAAATATCAAGCTGGGGCAGGGTGGGGAGGATGACATTCTGCTACCAAAAATATATCCCAACTCTCCCCTAATTAGGAGGTCAGTGAAAAACAGGCATTTTCAGTGTAAACATTGCAGGGAAAATGGAGAAAACTGTTTTTGAATGCTACCTTGGCTTGCATAATTCCAAAAAACAAAACAAAACCTTTCCAGAGTGGTATTCTGGTATGGCTCCTTAATAACCCAATCTTGTTTGTGAAGAGTGATGGATGTATAGCCTGGTGCCTACAGGGAGTGAAAAGAGAGAGGAGGCATCAACTCATACAACTAACGTAATGACACTGGCCAAATATATCCTAATATTGCAGTGATTCCTCCAAGGAGAAATTTAATGTTACTTCTTTCAATTCAGATAAATGTAATGTAACACATTCAGGCTCAAAATGACTCTGCTGAGTAAGAACTCTGCAAGAAAAAGGTCTTCATAAGCCACCTTTGGAAAATGGCAGATTATCCTTAAGAAATACCATTAACTAAAAACTTAAAATGGATGCTTGATCCAGATCCAATGTAGGAGGAAGTAGTAACCTAGTGTCATTGAAATATCTATTTATTTTTAAAAGATTTATTACTCAATTGTGTGTGTGTGTTTGTGCATGCAAGAGCGAGTATACACACACGTATGCATGTGTGCATGTGGTTATCTGTATGAGAGTGTAGTTGTCAACAGAGACTAGAAGAGGGTGTTGGATACCTTGGAGCTGGAGTTACATTCAGGTAGTTGTGAGCCCTGCTGTTGTAAGATCTGGGAACTGAGTCTTGGTGCTTTGCAAGAGCAGGCCGACATGCTCTTAACTGATAAGCCATCTCTCCATTCTTATGCATGCATTCTTAATCTTTTACAGAACTTTTCCAGAGAAGACTAAAGGCTGCTTGGAAAAGAATCAAGAAGGATGGCCAATGGTCATAGTTCCTTCTCCAAGAAGGAAACCCTCTAGGAGACCATACCTTCATCCTTACTCCCACCCAGGAAGGCAGATTAAAGCCCAGGTGTTACTGAGCATGCTCACACCAGGGGACTATCAAAATGTGTTTCTAGTTATGTCATGATTGTCAAGGTATGTCATATGACATACATCAAGGAACTATGAACAGGGTTCCTGATAATCACACTTCACAATCATCTTGACAGCTACCCTCATGATGTATTGTGGTTCTGAAGAAGGCTCCACAAACTATTGGTTTTAATATTCATGACAAAAGAGATTTATCTGTGTGAAGACAAGTCTGCAAACAGATACTTAGCTTTCTCAGTGCCTTGGTGAATGCTTGGGCCACATCATGAAATAGCCTCTCCATTTACCAATAAGCAATATAGAAATTGCACAGATATCACTTAATCATAGAGCAGCAGATTAAACACTGCACCTTAAACAGTGAATTTTCAGTCAACCTAGATTTCTTAAATTTTTAATTTTAAGAATATGCTTTATGTTGAGCAGAGTCTCAGTAAAGATATGTATATTGATTATTGATTTAACTTATTTAGAGTTTTAAAAATAAGAATATTAGAGCAATAAATGCTTTAAACATATATAAATGTATTTTTTCTGTTTATAGAAAAATTAAAATTAAATGTAGGTCATAGAAAATATATTGTATCATTTGCAAAGAGCTTACACAAATAAATGCATTTTATAGAAAAATATCTCAGTTATATCAAAGCAAAGCAGAGATGGAATGTTAGATACCAAAAGAGAACAAGTGTGAAGGCCAGTGCTTCCCACACACTAATCAACTGTACACTGTTATTATGAGGGAGGACAATTTACCCCAAAATAAAGCATGATAACAAAATTATTATTGTTTTTAATACTCCAGTATTTATCCACAAAACACACATCAGAGTCCATTGATAAACAGACAAGTATTTTTTCTTTTTTCAGAAAAGTCCTAATCAAGGCTTCTCAGTATTTACAGAGAATTGAGGAGAAAAGTGCTTTTGTATAAAAGAACACATAATATTTAATAAAAGCACCATAAATAAAATAGCTGAAGTATGGCCTTTCAGCCTGAGAGTATCTTTTGGAAGAAAAGGCACATCCTTTTTACGTGGTTTGAAGGAGAGAGAAAAAGCATGCCCAAGGAAGAGAAACCAAAATTATTAAGTTCTCCAAGTTCTTTCAACATTTCATTTATTTTAAGAAACAGTGACACTGTTTGATGGTGTATTCTACAAATAAAAACTTAGAGTCTTCTAATGGCTTCTCTGTAATACCATGAAAAGTCAGTCATAATACTTATTTGTGTGCATAAATTTTTAAGAAAGTAAGACTCTTTGGGTTATTTGGTTTAAGATAATACAAGGAATGACAATTGGGAATTAAGACGTAATAGAGAGCCTAGAAATACACATATATATCCATCTCTCTTTACATACACACACACACACATACACACAAACACACACTGATGATGATGATAAAAATGGCCTTAAGTAACAATATAGAAATTAGTCTTTTAAATATTTAAAAGACAGAACTGGATAGCTATATAGAAGAACCATGAAATTCATTATTCAATATCATAAAAATTATAAGTCCCAGACAGATCTCTATGTAAAAATAAAGTGATGATGGTTTTGTGGAGTGATAGACAAAAAATTCAAATCCTCCTAAGGAAGGTCTTACACAGACACATATATATCTAGTAATAATCCTCTTAAACAAGCCAGTAAAGGGGTAATGCTTAAACATAGCAAAATTATGACTGTTGGCTCCATATAGTCACCATCCCCGAAACTACTACTGTTTTTGTGTGCATACATCTGTGAATATAAACAAACACCTACTCCTAATTTCAGATCCAGGGCCTTGTGGACGTGAGGCACACACTTTACTACTGAGTTACATCCCCAGTACCTCAAGAATATTTTTTGGTCAAGTATTGTATTTGATGGTGCTCCAAATTCATTACCTCTTAAACCTAAATCTTTGATTATGTTGAGAGAACGTCATCTTCCCACTTTCGTTACTTATCCCATCCGAATGGTTCTGTGTGATTTTCCTCTAAGAAATCTCTGTTACACAGAGAAGCGAATGCCATTCTCTCCTTTGTTCATACTACACAGTGATTTTTTTTCAGCTATCTTGACATGTAGCCATACTGTGTGTATATGGGGGATGGGGTCATATGTGGTGTGCTCTTGGACTAGTAAGTGACTCAGCCTCTTACGAAGCTGTACCCAAACACTTAGCACAATTTCTAGAATGATTATTAGACAATATGCATCCAATTCAGATGTTCCAGTCTCTCTGCCTTCTCTCATTCTTTCCAAACATAGCACACACTACTTTATGATTGACATAGTATAATCAACACATTTTTGAGAATCCCTTGTCTCTTGAAGTTCTTTACACAGTGAGTTTTCCTTGGAATCTTTAATAATCTGCTCAGGAACATTTAAAGAGAGATAACAGTGATGCTGGACCAGATGGTTATTAACGCTGTATTTGTGCACAGAGCCAGCTTTTCATTTGCAGTTTGATCTTCTCTTTCTCAATTATTTTGGGACCACTAACTAATCAAATAAAGGGGTTGGGAGTGTGTAATGATCTAATAATGTTTTAACAAGAGACTAGAGGGCAACACTGTGCCCCATTTCATGTTAATAGGACATGGCTGTAAAAAGGTGATTCTGCCAGAGCTTGACATTTTATTGGCATGTAGAAAACTAATTAAACTGATTACATTATAAACATTGCCATTTGTGTTCATGTATTTGTCTCTGACAGAAAAAGTGTCAAATGTGAAGTCTAATCTTAAATGAAGGTCTTGACATTTACTTTTCTGATCTGCATAGCCAAGTTAAAATTTATATAGTTCTTTATTAAAGCCAAAAGAAATATAGGTTTGAGTCAAAATTGCTTTTATGACCCCCACACGAGGAGCCCAGGCTGAGTTCATGAAGGCGAGGCAGGTCCCAGGGGCACTGCTGTTAAATATGGAAAACTATTTTCTTCTCCAGAGCCAGGCTTTGACAACAATAAGATTACACTGGGCACCACACAATGAAGAACTGGGCAAACATCTTCAGATGAACCCAGCCACCTACAGGACTTCAGTTTTTAATGCTTCCATGTGTGTTCAGAGACAACAGAGAAATGAGCCCAATGGAAATGGCAAACTAGCATGGTTTTACAATGTTAGGAAAAGTATCAAATAACGTAAATCCCCAAAAAATGGAGACTCAAAGATAAATGAAGGCCCTAAGAGAGTTTCAGAAAAAAAGCCAGGAATATTTCTTGGGAGTTATAACCACTGTGCCCTGGCTGGGAGTCAACTTGGCACTAACAGTCAACTGTAGGAGTGATTCACTTGGCTGAGAGGTGCTGTGTGTGAGTACATGTGAGCTATAAGCACCTTTGATCTCCCAAAGGAAGAGATGCACAAATCCTCATGTCACTTAGCAAAAAGGACTATGCACGTCACCACAATGCTGCCTTGGAGAAAACAGTACAAAGAATTCTGGCCTGAGACTAAGAAGACATGGACAATGTACTGAACACCAATACTCATGAGCATCATGGGACATCTGTGCCTGTCTTCCCTTGGAGAGAGTTAGCAATGTTAGAGTTGACTCTGGAAAATGAACTTTTAAAAATCTTTCATCACAAGCAGAAGTATGTGACACATACATTTGTGTGGGACATTTGCTTTGAGAGATATAGAATAGAGTGAATCCTTAAGGTTATGCCAGAAACCTGCCATACAAAACTTCTTGATTGACACATTTTGGAAGTGAGTTCATGTGAGGTACATGTATGGGTTTATTAGGGCTGAAGCAATTTGAGTATTGTATGGCACCTCTTTACTGATCCTTGAATAGGTCAATAATAAGACATTTCAGGTGAGAACCACCATTGTCTCCCTGTTACAGTGCCCACCTTCAGCATTGCTGAACAACACTGTCAGAGTTTACAAACTCACCCTTGTCAGGACCCTATCTAAAGTCCTAACCTTTCCAAAACTTAAAACTTTTATTTAAATTTATTGTTTATAAAATCTTTGAGAACTTTATACATGTATATAATACTTTCTGATCATATCCATTTCCCTTCCCACTTCTGACTTCTCCCAGACCTCCTCATGAACACATCCCAACGTTATTTCCTCATTTTTCCTTGATAGGTCACTGTGCCAAATTAAGGCTGCCATATGCTCAGGGGCATATATGTACATGGAAATATATGCAGCCTATGAGATGCTCCCCCCACCACCCATCAACTGCCAATAGCTCCTCAGCTATGGACTGGCCTTGTGAGCCATTCTCCAATGCACGCTAGAATGTTGACTAGATAGGTCTTGATAGGTCTTGTACAGGCAGCCAGCATTGCTGTGGGGTCAAAAGTACAATTGTTCTGTTGAAGACATTATTTTACAACTGTCCTCCCTAACATCAGGCTCTTATAATATTTCTCCCATCTTTTCTGTGATCCTCTCTAAACCTTATAGGTAGGGAAAAATAAATGCTACTTGTGGTTAAACATTCTACAGTGACTTATTCTCTTCAGTTTATCAGTAAAAACAAAAACAAACAAAAAATTGACTCCTTCTGCTACCTAGATTGTTTTTTTTTTTCCTGAATGTAGCTCATAAGAAACACCAGTTCAGATTTTATCATGACACTCCTAGACAGATAATCAGGAAAAATGTCAGAGTTGGCCTGTAGTGATGAACTGTACAGCTCTGTAACGATATATCTGCTCTTATAGTTGCTGTTAGGCTAGCATTTGTGATCTAGATAAATGGAAAATTAACAGAGAATTATGACCCTGTGGTCTCTATCAACTAAAAGCTTATTTAATAAATGTTCAAAGTTGGCAGCAACAAAAGTCCTTCAATTTGTGCATCATATCTAGCTAATGAAACATTACTCATCAATAAAAAGACTATAGGTAGGAGAAAATTAAATGTACAGCGTTAAGTGAAAGAGCCAGTCTGAAAAAAATTGTATACAACTCCTAACCCTACAGTATTCTGGAAACACATACATTCTGTTCTATAAGTATATGAGTGCAAAAGATGGGAAAATGTGGTAAGCACATTCTTTACAAATTAGTATACCATAAATTAACAGTTTATGAAACATTGTATTCCATAAGTACTAATTATAGAACTCATAATAATTGATTGTTTCTCTGATCATCAATAAAAGAAATATGCAACAAGCCCCGTCTTTGTGCAATTTATGTTCTAATGAATAGAGATAGACAGTGAAAGTGACATCATAAATGAGTTATAAAATGTAGGCAAGCATAATCATCATGAGAAAAATAAGATCGAAGGATATTATGATCCAAGTATTCCAAGTACTAGATTAGAAGGAACATGGCAGACTGTGAGTTCTCTGCAAAGACTAACCTGCAATGGTCCCCTGGAGAGCCAGGTGAGACTGGTGAGAAATGGAGGACCATGCGAGCTCAGTGTAAAATTCTGAACTCTGGAACTTGCATCACTACAATACTATGCTGTTCCATTGTTGTAACAGCAGAGATGCTGTTAGACTTTTGCAAAGAATTAACAGAAGGAAAGTAAGAGGCAGTGTGGCCAGACAAGAACTATCAGTTCAGAACAACCCTGATGTGGCTTGGTAGAAGATAGTGGCAGAAGGGTGGGGGAAACAGAGAGAGAGAGAGAGAGAAAAAGAGAGAGAGAGAGAGAGAGAGAGAGAGAGAGAGAGAGAGAGAGAGAGAGAGAGAGAGAGAGAGACGGAGAGACGGAGAGACGGAGAGACACAGAGAGAGACACACAGAGAGAGACACACAGAGAGAGACACAGAGAGACAGAGAGAGAGACAGAGAGAGAGACACACAGAGAGAGACACAGAGAGACACACAGAGAGAGAAACAGAGAGAGAGACAGAGAGAGAGAGACAGAGAGAGAGACACAGAGACAGAGAGACAGAGAGACAGAGAGACAGAGAGACAGAGAGACAGAGACAGACAGGGAGAATGGTTATTGCTGTCTGACTTCAGCAATGAGGTGAATTGGTGGAGCAAGAAGTGTCTGTGTCTGTTAACTGAGTTTGTGGTGTCTCCACTGCATCACTAAGAGGAAGAGAGAGCTCATGAATCTGGAGACAGATGTCACCATGTAGCATCGGGATGTATGCATCTAAAAAAGCATGGGCTTCTATGTGTAGAAACTGTTAGTTCATGTATCAGACATCTGCAAGTGGAAGCTGAAGTTGTGGTAGAATGGCAAGAGGGCAGTTTCACATCATGGAGATCTCCACTGAAGTTACTTCTACAATTACTAGTAAAGGTTGCTCAAACTCATCTCCCTCTTGCAAGTCAGTATCATGGTTTCCACAAAGGATTTTTTATCAGGTTGGAAAGAGGAACGTCTTTCCTCTTGCTGGCAAGAATCCTCAAGTCTCCATTTTAGCTTCTTGATTTCTCCCTCTCCACTCTATATATTTTATGATTTCTTATTCTAATAGTATTGTTAGAAGCAGAAAATGTCCTCCAATATGCATGTTCTCAGTATATCTATTTGATTTCCATATTGTTAGCTGACAGTTGCATTATTATCTGCTCTAGAACTTTTAAAATAGTGACTTATAGAGAAGTTTAAGGTTGAAGAACACATTTTCATTGCTCAGGGCTCTATTTCTAACTACACATGCTAAGCTTCTACCATCTTTACACAGTTCCAGAGTGAACAATAGGCCAGTTTGTCATACTCTTAATTAAAAGTCACTCCAGTTTTACTATGCTGCATCAAGTGGCTATGTTGGGGAATGTGGGCAAGACTGGCTTTCTTAGGCTTGGGAATTTGAAACACAATTTGGGTGGATGACAAGAAAGAGAAACGTAGATGTTGATGGTGATGGTACTTTCTCAAACAAGAGATCATTTTGCTCAAACTTCAAGAGAAGTCAGGAATTACAAAATGCCTCTATGTAGTACAAAACCTATCATTATGTGCAAGAAAAAAAGGGAGAAGCAAATGGGAAAGTATGCAAGCTTAGTGGGACCCAAGTTTGTCTTTTCAATGAGATAATCATGTCGATTATTCATCTTGCCTAGAGTAAGAAAAGAAATATTGTAAATAACATGGAAGAAAGCTTGTTAGGGTACAAGACAAGACTATTTTGACTAGAACTATAGGAAAGGATAAGTGTCATTGGATATCAGTATGCATTGTAAAGTACCATGTTTTTTTTTTTAAAAAAAAAGAAATATAGATAAAGAAAAATTTTAAAGAAACAGGTGATTGAAACATGGTGGGGAGGCCCCAAATTAAAGGGTTAATTGTGAAGACATGAAAGAATTTAATGAATGATTATTGGGTTATTTTCACAGTGATACATGGAAAATATACATCTGTTAAAAATACTCAAATATATCAAGTAGGTAATTATTTTTTTGTTTTTTGTTTTTTGGTTTTTTTGTTTTCTGAGACAGGGTTTCTCTGTGTAGCTCTGGCTGTCCTGGAACTCACGCTGTAGACCAGGCTGGCCTCAAACTCAGAAATCTGCCTGCCTCTGCCTCCCAAGTGCTGGGATTAAAGGCGTGCGCCACCACTGCCTGGCCTCAAATAGGTAATTATTAGGAGAAATATTGCTGATGGGAAGAATTTTTTACAACTTTAAAGTGATCTAGTATTCCAAATTCTAAAACATAGAAGCTAGAGAAAGATGAAAGTTTAAGTTGCAAAAAGTATTTTAAAAAATTCTAAGTAAAAATATGATTGCAATTAAAATGCCAGGGGAAGTTAGGTAACACAAACAAATGGTATAAAACAACATTTGGAAAATGTTGGAAAAATAAATATAAAATGTTCATACTTTTGTTGACATTGTAACACCTAGAAATTTATCCCAAGGAAACAGCAGACATAAAAGAGCTAGGTCTGTGGGAACAACTTTAAGATGACAATAATAAAAGCAAACCAAATACCAAAAGTTAAGGAAATCCAGGTACAGGAATTTGGTGCCATCTTTATAGCTATTAATATGTTTATTTGGAATATTATTCAATAATATGAAGTATTTGATGTAATACTGTAAGGCTAATGGTATCCTAGTTCCCTGCAAAGGCGGGTATTCTCTTTGTGAATTAGGAATGTATGTGACTTATTTTTTCTAAAATTCTGTGCAAGAGTTTAAGAAATATTGTTATATCTTGCAAGTCTGAGAAGATGGAGCATGAGAAACAGGTGAGGAACACAGCATGAAATGGATTCCTGGTTTCTGTGGAGCAAGAGTAGTAAGGCATCCAGGCTAAGGGCAGGGACTTTTCTAGGTTAGTTCTGATGACCAAAGGTCATTTCCTTATCACCTTAATTCCCGGGTAGCACTCAAGTAAATTTGTGTTACTCACAGGGGAAGGTTTGCTCAGATGACTGACTTAATGATGCCAGATGTGTCTCCTCCCATATGTGTTTTCCTCTTAGTAACTACAGGCAATCACAATTCAGGATAGTCCACCCCAATCTTCTTAAAT
This sequence comes from Mastomys coucha, assembly GCF_008632895.1. Taxonomy (NCBI): domain Eukaryota; kingdom Metazoa; phylum Chordata; class Mammalia; order Rodentia; family Muridae; genus Mastomys; species Mastomys coucha. The sequence goes on from NW_022196905.1 coordinate 14,506,892, forward strand.
ATATTCAGAAAGTTATTTTCTATTTATTTTGACTCCATGTATGTTCTCAGAAGATAGAGTGGTACTCACAATGACAAACTCATGGTTTTCTATTTTGTTTTTGTTGTTTGTTTATTTTGTTTTTTGTTCATGTGCGTGTGTGATTTTCCCCCTATGGTACCAGGCTAAGCAAGACTTTCCTTGACTCTAATTACTTTTTAAAAAATTAATTAATCAGTTGATTAATTAATTTACATCCTAAATACTGCACCCCTCCTGGCTCCTGGTCCCCCCTCTCAGAGTCCCTCACACATTTCCCCTCCTCTTCTTCTCTGTGAGGCTGCCCTGCCCCAGTATACACTGCTACCCCAACCTTGTCACATCAAGTCTCTGCACAATTAGTTGCATCCTCTCCACTGAGGCCAGACAAGGCAGTTCTGCATGAGGAATTGACTCTACAGCCAGGCTATAGCTTTAGGGACAGATTGTTGGAGGACTCACATGGAGATTAAGCTGCATGTCTGCTACATATATGCCAGAATCTTCTTTCGGTCCAGGTATGCTCTTTGATTGGTGGCTCCCAACCCATCCAGAAAACTTTCAACCCAAAATTTATCCTGTCTGAAAACAATGTGGGGACAAAGACAGAGCAGAGCCTGAAGTAATGGCCCACCAAAACCTCGCCCAATCCCATGGGCAAACAGCAACGCTTGACACTATTAATGATACTCTGTATGCTTGTACTCAGGAGCCTAGCATGGCTATTGTCTGAGAGGTTCTACCTAGCAGCTGACTGAAACAAATGCAGATACCCACAGCCAAACATTGGACGGAGGTCGGGGACTCTTATGAAAGAGTTACGGGAAGGATTGAAGGCCCTGAAGGGGATCAGAACTCCACAGGAAGCCCAATAGAGTCAACTAACATGGACCCTTGGACAGTCTCCATAGACTGAACCACCAACCAAAGAGCATACATGAGTTGACTCTTCTTCGTTATAGTTTAATAATGACTCATCAGAGACATGACAAATGAGGAAAACTAGCTGTAAGAGGAACTGTGGGGTAAAAATACAAGATGTTGTCTGTCGATACATGGCCATAAGAAGGGGGAAGAATGCAAGGGTAAAGGATGTTACAGAACTTTCAAACAAGCACTGGGAAACCGGGGACTGAAGGAAATCACCTGGGAGGAGTTGTTCTGGAGCTGAATCTGATAAGACTGAGTGTTCCCAGCACACGCACAGGATGGTTATGGGTGGAGATGCATGTGCTAATTAATTCGATTCTGGTAATTAGTACATAATAGATATCAAATCATTACACCATTTACCTAGACTAGAATGCCTTTCAAACTAGTCTTTCTTTGAATTATAATCTATTCCTGTCATAAAAGAAGACTCATAAGCCAAGGAACTATGAAGCTCCCTCCTCCTCTTCAGATGGGTAAATACCACATATGCCGGTGCTGGATTAATTGGACAATGAGCCTAAGCTGGTCCATACCTCTCATCCTGGGAAAGGTAAATGCCAAAGCATCTGAGTTAGGTGGAATGGCTAAGGCAATTTGACCTAAAAGTTCTCCGTGGGGTGTTGGTGCCACAGAAGGAACATGAAACACAACCTCCAGTGTCAGGGCCACATTGTAAGAGATGCCAACATGGACACCATTCTGCAGAGAAACTCTGTCTCATACCAAATCCTCTATGGGCCAGAAAAATGAAAGGTGGATAACAGTGCTTTTATCAGACTTTCAGTATTTCTTTTCTCCAAGGGTAATATTTAAAATATTGATCAACTTGCTAGGGCCTGTTTAGCTCTGGAAAGAAAAAAGAGGTGAAGTGTTACAATGTCATAGAAAAGTAGTCTCCATTTCACAACAACTTGGAACTATTTCAATGTTTTAACAAAACATGACTTTGTCAGCTATCACTGCCAGGTTTGGTCCCTCCTCATCTCTTCTTTCTCCTATAGCTGTGCCTTCTCCTCCTCCTTCACTCTTTACTCCTCCTGCTTCTCTCTCATCCTCCTTTCTTCTCCTACTTCTCTTCTTCCTTTCCTTCTTCCTCCTCTTAGTGTTTCTCCTCCTCTATTCTTCTTTTTATTGCTCTTCTAATTTTCTTTTTTTCCAGTCTCTCTACCCAGACAGAATCCCTCTCAGCCTTTTCACTGGTGATTTTAAATACTTAATGTCCTGGGTGAATGTGTGCATGGTTGTGACTAGGATTCTACAGGTAGACTTACTAATTAGATGTGAATGTCAGCAAGATAGGAGTGATGTAACAGCTAAAGTAATATCTTCTGTTGTTGATGATGTCAAGCAGCATCCTGTCGCAAGCAGAAGGCCAGAATGCCCAGTGCTATAGCAGTGTCACCGTATGGCGAGGAGTATGACTTTGGCCATCAGTAAGAGCACCCTGACAAACACCTTTCTACCTGCATCAGCAGCACCCAGTCATCATCAATAATAGCAATCAGTAGTGACCAGGGAAGTCCACCCTACTTTTCCAAATATGGCAGAATTTAGGCAGGCAGCCACATGATAAGGAAAACTTCCTTCTGATGTAACTTCTGTCCAGGCAGAGTAGCTGATCAGTATGTGGGTTGTGTTGTCTCATTATTTGGGGTGGGGTATTGACTCTTGCAACTTGCTCCCTTTTGGTTGCTAGGTCTCTCTAACATTTTTAAAGTATGAACGGTAACTATTTCTAATTCATAAGGTCATTGTGGAGATTAAATGAGTTAGTACTTGTTAAGAGCCTAGCTTGGTGCCTTGTATTGGGAAAGGAAACACAAAGATACAAATACAATTACTGCCACATTACTTTTAAGCTTTGTATACTACTATTGACACAACTAGCTTGACTCCTCTGCATCAGTCCTATTTCTGAATTATACACATATCCAGGTTTTGAAAATAACTTACTTTATATGGAAATAGTGTCTTGATCTTTTGGATTACTCTCACTTTCAATAAACAGAAGTATTATGTCCAATGCTTCAAGGTGATTTTGACATATTCCTTAGTGGATCTTGCTTCTACCTACCTATTCGTTTAATTTTAATTTTATTTTGATTTTTATGTATACAATTGTTTTGTTTTCATATATATTATATGTTATATTATATGTCATATATTATATTATATATTAAATATATAGATATAGATGAGTGACTGGTGCCCTTGGGAGGACATAAGATGGTGTCAGACCCCCCTAGAACTAGAGTTATAGAAGATTGTGACCCACTATGTGAGTCCTGGGATTGTTGGGTTTTCTGGAAGAACAGCCAATACTCTAATTGCTGAGTCATCTCTTCAGCCTTCTGACCTTTTCTTAACTCCGTATCATTTCCTCTTATGGTGAATCATAAGCATGTATCAGAAGCCAACATAAATTTTAATGACAAAATTACCATGTTGTCATCTTGAGCATAATTACACAACTCACAAATACTTGAAAAATTCACCACTATTAATTCATTGAGAAAGACTATATTAGGATCACCTCAGTGAATTAAGGAGACTTGAAGTCAGATCTACATGAAGGAATTAAATATTTAGTAAAAACTTAACTGGTTTCAGAGTCAGAGGACTCTCTACACTTAAAATTCAAGGAAGATTCAAGTTAGCAAACCAAAAAGAACAGAAAATGGGTCACTGATCCAAAAATGATGCATGTCTAGTACCTCTGATTCAAATTTATTTCATAAGTAATAAAATAAATAATTGTTTGAATCTGGATCCAAGATAGAAAGAAATGACAAACAGCAAATCAACTATTTGTGAACAGTGAACACACAGGGAAGATGCCTTCCTAAGGCTGATTTTCATAGTGACAGCCATGGAGCAGAAGTTGGTACAGTTGACCTTTAAATTCTGAGGAATAATATATGTAATTTGAGTGGTAAAGTGGTTTGAGAAAAAGTGATTTTGGTGTTTTCAAATCTGGCTTTAGGGACATTAAAACCAAACTTCAAGTTGACAGACAATGTAGTATAATTACAGCAGAAGTGACAGGCACGGAAAGCATCAAGAGAAAGTACGATAAGAAGGAAGGTACTCAAATGTACCTCCTTCCCCGTAAGACACTTAATAAGGATATTAGAACAGGAAAGTCATAAGTCTTATGCAAATAAAATTAGAGAATCCTACCTTAGACAGAGATGAATGGCTACCACTGAGAGACATAGATATTATATATCCTCTGATAAAGTGCATTTAAAAGGTACACACATGAAGAATGAGGGAAGTTAGAGAACCAAGGGCTGTCTTTAAGTCCAAGACAGATCCTGACCCAAGAGAAATGGAAAAAAATAGGACAAGGAGGTTAGAATAAGGTATTTCTTAGTCAGGGTTTCTATTCCTGCACAAACATCATGACCAAGAAGCAAATTCGGGAGGAAAGGGTTTATTCAGCTTACTTCCACATGGCTGTTCATCACCAAAGGAAGTCAGGACTGGAACTCAAGCAGGTCAGGAAGCAGGAGCTGATGCAGAGGCCATGGAGGGATGTTCTTTACTGGCTTGCTTCTCCTGGCTTGCTCAGCCTGCTCTCTTATAGAATCTAAGACTTCCAGCCCAGGGATGGCACCACCCACAAGGGGCCCTACCCCCTTGATCACTAATTGAGAAAATGCCCCACAGCTGGATCTCATGGAGATACTTCCCTAACTGAAGCTCCCATCTCTGTGATAACTCCAGCCTGTGTCAAGTTGACACACAAAACCAGCCAGTACAAGGTATATCAATGCTTCCTGGTATTCTCAGTATATTATTAATAGAGACTCTTGTTGACAATTTTTGATAACTTTACCATGGCTGTTTAGAACAATGAGATTTGATGAGAGAGGGAATAGAAACTCTTTGAAGTACTGTTGCGATTTTCTGTTTACGTTGAACTTACATAAAAATTACAAAAATGAAAATATAGATTTTTTTCAAAAAACAAAAATACAATAGTACTGAAAATAATAACAAGCAAATGATAGGCATACTGGTGGACATTTGCATCAGCAGGATTACTCTAGAGTACAGCAGAAAAGCCCTAGCCAGTACCTTGCAGAAACCTGGTGCCTGCCAAATCCTATAACTTGACTGACTTGAAGAGAAACTGGAAGAAGCATTAGCCCATGTGAGAAAGACTGCCAGTGATCCAGTCTGACTTCTTGGCCGTACAGGTGTATCTGTTATACCTTAGTAACAATACTGGGCAAGTGATGTGCTCCAGAAGCAAAGGAGGTGAAATTCTCTTTTAGACAAGACTGCCGTGGCAGACCTAGCTTCTTCTTTCAGCCCGTTTTCACATGTAAGGAAAAGAAATGTCCCTCTAATTTCCCACAGTATTGGATATATATTTCTTTTCCTGCTAGCTAAAGCTAATCTTATTTATTTCTCATGCCATTTGTTCTTACTCAAAGATACAGGCCCTGATTTAATCAGAAGACCATGCTTGCTCCCCCATGCGAGTACTTCTTCCTGAATGCCAGACACATTACATTACCCATTGTATGCCTTGCTTTGCACAACTCTCTCCTTAATATCTCCATAGCACAGTGAAGTTCAGAAGACCAGGCTTATGAGCACAGGAGGCACACTGTTTTCCTAAAGGTGCAACTGCCACATGTACAGTCTGAAGCAGATGAAAAGGCTTAGTATACTGAATGTTAGGCCTTTAAGCTCCTCCCAACCCATCCTGTAAACATCTCTTCCTGCACTGGTCTTGTTCCTCTGTGCTGTGCTCTAGAGACACCTCTGATTTCTACTCATCTGTTCCATGGGTGCCTGATGCCTCTGAGCTTCTAGAATAAACTGGACTCTAATAGAAACATTTTCTCTTCTACTTTGTCAGTTATTCACACCCCCCCCCTTTAAGGTCATCTTCTGCAGATATGCTCACTAGCCTTAGAAGGCAAGGTAAAGATACTACTGTGGTGTGTTGATATCTTGAATTTGTCTAATCCTTATCACGGAATCTATAACATTACAGTGAAGTGCACCCTTAGCTGTGCCTACTTCTCTAAAATGACAGACTATTTTAAGATACATGTTAATCATGTTTATTCCCATTGGTGTGATAATGGGTAAACATACAACTTCCCTAGTTTTCTCAAAGTTTCAAAAGCTTTTGTGAGACCACCCAGACTCCCTCTGAGCCCAGCTGCACAGGCTTCATAGCAACCAGTTTGCTGGACTACTTCCCAAAGTAGGAGTGGGAATGGGAATAGGGAAAACTTTCCTCTGTGCCATTGATTTCAGTGATCTCATCCTTACTACTTGTAGCATCCATTAAGTGCAAGCAAAGCAGCCTTGATGGGTAAAAAAGCGAGTTCCATGTCAAAAATTGAGACCAAGGCAATCCAATGTTTTCAAGGGGGTTGATCACTTTGACATGGCCAACCCACACTCATTTATTCTGTAGAGCAAACTGCAGTTAGTAAAGAAATATAAAGCACACAAAATATTTGCATTTGAATAAGTGAAACTGTAAAACCTCAGGGCTGTAGAGAGGCAGCTGTGATGCAGAAGAAAAGTGGTTGGACTGGGACTCCAGCTCTGGGCTCTGGGCCTGGCATTGCCTTTCAGTAGCTCTGTGATTGTCTAACTGTGTCTGGAGCTGAGTTTCCTCTTTGGTGAAAGAAATATTGAACTAAATGACCTCTAGCATCACCAGACAACTTAAAATCTCTCTTTTTGTTGTCCTTTTCAGTGGAGATAGATGTCAGTTCCTGCTCCTTGCACAGCCACAACCTCATGAGCCTGGTGGGAAGCTTTATTTATGTGTTTCTTTCCCTAACTCTCTACATTTCCATCAGAGGAAATAGTAGTTGGCAATGCTTTCGAGCCTTGAAGACATTCACAGTGGGTGAGGGGAGTGACTCAAGTTGAGCTTATTTAAAGACTACCAAGCCCTATAGAAGTTTCTCTCTTTTCTTGCTTTATGCAGCAAAATCCTTTTCAAGAGGTGAGAGGATATTTTGTGTATGGCTCATAGGGTCTAGGTAAGCATTTGCTGTCCACAGTTTTTCTCCATTCCAGAGAAAGAAGGCCCATTTCTTTCAGAACGGCTGTCAGTGTATCAGTTCTATTCATTAATAAATACTTTACATTTATTTCATAGTATTCCTCTTGATTCATTAAGTTGATATTTTCAAGCTGTTATTGGTATTTTAGCTTCCAAATATAATAGATTTTGCTCTTATGTGAAAATAGATATGATTAATGATAATATGCCATGTATAAGTTACTACAATGGACATTTTTAGTTATTTCTTTTATTTTGTTTTTGTACACAATTACATCACCTCTTCCCATTCCATTCTGCAAATCCTTCCATATAACGCTCCGTGTTCTCTTTTAGATTCATGACCTCATTTTTTATTATTTGTTGTTTCATATTGATGTGTGTATATGAATATATAGTCATATCCTAAATACATAAACACAACCTGCTTAGTCTGTATAATGTTACTTGTATGTATGTTTTTGTGGCTGACCATTTGGCATAGGATAGTCAACTAGTGTGTTCTACCCTGGGAAGACTACTTCACCCACTCTCAGAATTCCTTAGTTGCTCGGTTCTTTATACATGGTGGAGGCTTCATGGAGTCCCCTTCTCCAAATCCCATCCACTTGAGCCTATCTATTATTCCTGTCCATGTTCGGTTCATGCATATATAGTCATGTTGATGAGACTTTATAGGTACAGCTTCTGATATTAGGAGGAGACACAATTTCAAAGCAAATCTGCAATGTTCCCTGACCTTTAGGTTCAGGAGGTGATTGGAATGAAGATGTAGAAGGAAAAGCTAGAAGGCTGTAAGGATGTGTATACTGCTAGAATATGAGAATGCCTTTAGATTGCTAAAGTAGGCAGTGTACATCTAAACACCATAATCAAAAGAAGTGAGGAGTTTGATGGTAAAGAGAGAACAGATAGAAACTTATAAGATCTGGAAAGCTTCTAAGGAAATTAAGAAAAGGTATGTCCACTGTCAGATGTGGCTCCAAAAGCTATTAGACTATTTTTACTTAGTCTAACTTTAGTAGTACATCCCTCATGTAATCACATCTCTAGGTATAGAGCTAAGAGGATCATAAATTTGAAGTCAACCTGAGCCACATATTGAGTTTCAAGTCACTGTAAAACTGTATCTTAAAACCAAACCAAACCAAACCAAACCTAAACAAAAAACCCAAAGCCTAAGACCCTAAAATCAAAACACTAGACCAATCAAACTACCCAACTAAAAAAAAAGCAGAAACCCACTCACCAAACTCTGATTTAAATATTTTCTTCAAGCAAAAACTGAAGTTATGTGAAAAGATGAGGTTTATTATTTTTTAATTGTGTGTTTATGTGTATGTGTGAAGGTAGGCCAGAAGGCTTCAAAGTCAGATACTCTGAAGTTGAATCCCCAATAGCTTACAGCTCCCCTTACAGCTTGTAGTAAGCCTCACCCACTCCTCTGTGGGTGCTAGGAACAAACTCAGCTAGAGCAAGTGCTGGGCTCTTAGCTGCTGGCCATTTCACCAGTCCAGCAGATAAATGTTTTAAACACTATAAAGCCGGAGAGAAACAAGACTTTGAATGTATTACTATTTATGAGGTAATAAAAGAAATCATTGCAGAAACCAAGATTAAACAGTAAGTAAATACAGGAAAACTAGTACTAGATAATCTGAAGAGAATTTTAGGGAAAGAGTAGTCAACAGTATAAAACTTGGTCTTAAAATAATCATTACTTTAAAATCATTGCAATTAGAATACTCTACTTGGGAAATAGTGAAGTAATTTGCATAATCTATCATATATAATTTTTCAATTCCTTAGAGACTTGAAACATACATATTGCACTAGCAAAAAAAAAAAAATACAATTGAACTAATGAGCTCCAGTAGATGTTTGTAAAGAACTTTGTCTTTCAAGTTTTCTACTTTTGTCTGTCTACTTGTTTGTGTGTGCATGTATGTGCGCATGCATGTGTGTGTGTGTGTGTGTGTGTGTGTGTGTGTATGTGTGTGGAAACCAGACTTCAAGGTTGTATGTATCCTACAATTGCCCATCACATGATTTTTGACCACATGTTATGCCCTTTTACTCTTCAAGTAAAGTAACTATAATGAAGATGTGAATAATATGAGAGACTGAGAATTTTTATGGTAATTATAACTATTTCCTAAAGTACATTTATTCAGTTACAATGATACATAACACTCAGTGAAGAAATCAAGTTTTTTGGTGTTTTGAGATCCCTGGTATACCTTTTGAGAGTCAAGGATGATCAGTCAATATTCTGAACAAGTTTCAGAATCTTCAAAACTAGGATTATTTAAAATATAGTTTTAACTATCATTAACAAACTCTATAATTTGAATAGTTAAAATTTTTGTTTAAAAATGACTATGTTCAGTAGCAATTACAAAAATTACAACCTACAGGAATATTCAAACAATAAAAATATAATTTAAAATTTGGACCTTTTGTAAGGTAATAGCCCCTCATAGAATGACATGTGAACACTGCCCAAATAAGGGCTTATTTTGCATTGAAGATGTGTTAGGCCTTGAGAAAACAATACTATATATGTGAGCTCATTAGTACTCATTTTACCCTACTTTCTTTTGTTATTCCTTCTTTATTCTTTTCTAAATGTTGTATCATACTCAAGTGTGCATTTGTTTATAGATACAGGGATTCATTATAGGGTAGGATTCACACATAGGGAGAACTTTCAGTTTTATTTTTCATTTTGAGTTTGGCTGAATTTCCTTATACATTCTATACCAATTTTCTGCAAATTTTATGATTTCTATTTTCTTTGGATTTAACACTATTCCATTTTATATATGTACCATATTTTCCTAATCCATTCATCTCTTGATTGATAATTATGTCAGTCCTATTTCCTTGCTTTAGTGAATAGATCATCAATATACATAGGGGGTGCAAGTATTTCTATGGTACTGACTGTACAACGTTCTTTAGGTAGATACCCAGGAGTGAAACAGCTGGGTCATATTGTAATTTTTTGAGGAATCCCCACACTGATTTCCATAGTGGCTATATTAATTTTTACTCTTACTAGCAGTGAATAAGGGTTCCTCTTTCTCCTCATCTCCAACATTTCATGTCACATTTCTTGATGATAACCATTCTGCTGAATGGAGAGAGTATTTAAAAGTAGTTTAAATTTGCATTTTCCTGATGACTGGGGATGGTAAACACACTTAAGGACAGTTGGTTGGCCATATCGATTTCTTTTTGTGAAAACTGTTAACTTGGTTCATTAGCCTATTTGACTGGCCATTTTATTTTCTTGGTATTTAATTTATACATTTCTTTATAAATTCAGCTCCTATGAAGCTTTAAATGGGAGTGTTTCTCATTGGCTCAATTATTTGAATTCTTTGTTCACAGTTGGTGGGCCTGTTTGGGAAGGTTTAAGTAGTTTAAGCTTGCTTGAGGAAGTCTGTCACTGAAGGCTGGCTTTGAGAGTTTACAGTATTAGCCCATGATCAGTTCTCCTTTGTCAGTGTAATTTTTATTCATCTGTTGTGATGGATGTCTTCGAGGCCCTTGCTAACCTAGGCCTAGTCCAGGAATCTTCTAACCTCCATACAATCTAATCTAGGCCTAGAATATTTTCAGCCTTTGAGACTTAACTGCTAAATAAACTCACATTTTCTTGGTCTTTCTGAACTCTTACTGGCTGGTTCAACTTAGTTGTTCTGGCTCAAAACTCCTTTACATGCTAACTGATTCAACTGGTTTCTCTCAACTTCTGAATTGCTTTGCTCTGGATCTCATATTAACTTTGGCAATATGTTCTAATCTTCTGGCTACTTCTAATTCTCTGGCTCAGTGTTTCTTTACCTGTGTCTAGCTTGTTCTCTCTTCATCCTGTCCCTGAGTTATTGTCCCAACAAAACTGTCCTTTCCTCCTCATCCTGCTCCTCCTCTTCCTCTTCCTCTTCCTCCTCCTCTTCCCCTTCTCTTCTTCCCCCTCCCACTACCCTCCTTCTCCTGTTTCTTCTCCTCCTCTTGTTACCCCCCTCCTGCCTTGTTCTCTTAAGTAGCTTACCTTTCCTGTCTCTTATCATGAAAGTTGGGTATAACCTATGTCTGGCTCATTCTATCAAATCTTTCCCTGATTCATTACTTTTTCTGCCAGTCAATTAGACATCTCTTTCAAACATGGACATAAACTAACTTTACATGCATTGTTTGGGATTAAAGGTATGTACCAAGGGTCTGTCTGTATTCTAGCCAGAGGAATTAAAGGTGTGTGCTAAGGCTGACCTACACCACAACTAGGAACAGGTTTTTTTTTTCAGTAAAATAACACAATCTTGGGGTTCACAATGTAATCGAATATACTGTAACTCTCTCTCAATCTCTCTGTCTCTCTGTCTTTGTCTCTGTCTCCCTCTGCCTCTCTGCTTTGTGTTTGAGATGGAGGATGCCAGCTTCAGGCTTTTTCCTCCTGTCACTATGCCTGCTACTTGCTGTCATGCCTCCCCACCATGATGGACTCTTATCCTTCTAGAATTATAAGGCAAAATAAACTTTTTCTTCATTAAATTGTCTTGACCATGATATTTTATGGCATCAACCAAAAAGTAACTAATAAGCTCTTTTTCTAAAATATAGCTAACATATTGTTATACCTATCAAAATTCTGATGCCACATCTCTCAGAACTAGAATTCATACTGAATTACTAAAGACCACAGATAGCCAAAGTCTAAGAAGTTAGAATACAGATGGCATCATCACAACACCCAGCCTCAAATTGTACAACAGAGCTTTAGTGATAAAGACAGCTTAGTACTGGCATAAAAAGGAGATGGGTAGACAAATGCAACAGAATAAAGTACCCCCAAATAAACTAGTAAAGCTGTGCCTGCCTAATTATTAACAAAGGAGGCAAACACAGTGAAAGGATAGTCTGGTTAACAAGTGGTTCTGACAAACTGGATTTGTACTAGTAGAAACTGGATTCATTTATGTCACCTTGTACAAGAATCTATTCTAAATGGATCAACATTGATTTAGAACCGAAAATGCTGGAAATTATAGGTGAAAACAGGGGATCTTTAAGACATTGGGGTAGATAAGAACATTCTGAGCAGAAGATCAACAGCTTGGAAAGTACTCTCAAGTATCAACAGATGAGACTATATGAAATTAAGATTTTTCTGTACAGCAACAAGAACCCTTAATCAAGGAAAACTCTTTACCAGTCATACCTCTTTTTTTTTTTTTAATTGTATTTTAAGGAAGTCTCTCACTGAACCTAGATCATACTGTTTGGCTAGGTTGCTTAGTCTGCAAAGACCCAGGGATCCCTGCCTTCTTCTCCCCATAATAGGATTATAGGGATGCTCTATTGCACCTGGCTTTTTCATATTGATTTTGGGGTTGAGCTCAGGTCTTCAGGCTAGCAAGGCAAGAGTTTACTAAGCCATATTCTCATTCCAGCCCCCTTTCATCTTTTTCAACACTATAAAACTAAATCGTACAATTTTTACATATCAAATATCCAAGGAATTTATACTTGTGTCTTGAGGGTAGATTGTTAATAGGAACTCCATGATAAATCCTCTACTACCAGGAGAAATCTCAAAAGATGCATTTGAAGTAGAAACTCACACCTGTGATTCTAATACTTTGGAAAATGAGGCAAGAAAACTGCCAAGAGTTCCAGGACAGCCTAGCCTACAGAGTGAGCAGAGTGAGTTCCCGTCTCAAGAA
>NW_022196905.1:14519633-14525797 GCF_008632895.1 Mastomys coucha
ACAAAGGGATGAGTCTGACCATGTGATTAGGTGCTTGATGAGTACTTTCAGCCAGTGATATTAGTGACTCATTTCCGGATTTAACTCATCTGTTTCCTTGTGTAACTTTTACTTTCCTAATTTAGAAGTAGTTCAAAATTGGTCCTGATGCCATGAATATTAGTGTTGACCTTGTAACAGCGGAAACAACCTCATCATCACCCTTGCTGCCAAAACCAAGCAGAACATACTGTGATGCTAGTTTCACATAAACAAGACAGAATAAAGATTTTCTTCCCGCTGTGGGAAACTGTGCATGTCTCTCAAAGAATCCCAACCCTTTCCTTTGACATCATGAAGTTCTGGCTGACAGCAAAGATCTATCTGAGAGACAATGCACACCAAGTCTGCAAGTACAGTTCCAACGCTGGGAATGTGGCCATACCAGGCTTGCATGTCTTACATAGAGAAGCATCCAATCCCCTGGCCATACCAGGCTTGCATGTCTTACATAGAGAAGCATCCAATCCCCTGGCCATACCAGGCTTGCATGTCTTACATAGAGAAGCATCCAATCCCCCCCACACACACACACAATGGAGGAATACATCTGACAGTGTTTTGCCTTTGGCTTCTTTCAGTCACAGGGTTTCAGGAAACTCAGGTTCCACTCACTACAACCTTTGGGCCAGTGTCAAGGCCTACTTTCAGATGAGTAAAACCTTTCTGAATTTCACTTGGTTTTCACTTGTGCACTTTCTAATTTCTCATTCTATTTTTCTTTTGCTCATTCATCAAATATTTCCCAATTCCTGTTCTACATGGCTATAACTGATACTCTCAGCTAATAATAAACAAGCTGAAGGTTTAAATTTTGATAGTGCTTTTTTTTTTTTTTTTTTTTTTTTTTTTTTTTTTTTTTTTTAAGCAAGAAAACCACTTCCCCAAACAGGTACTTTACAGATGTTTCTACTACATAGACACAAATATGCAGAACATCTTGAGACGGTGTTTTTTATTGGCAGTTAAAGAAAGAAGTAACTGTGGAGGTTTGGGTGGGAAGATGTGCTGCATTAAAGAGACAGAGAAATAAACTGGGGTCCCAGTGACCGAAAGGGAAATGGGGGCACTGCAGAGAGGCAGTCAGGAGGTCTGCAGGGAGCATAGATTTTAAGTTAGCTGCAATAAGAAGCTGTGAGAGAAGCTAAAGTGAAGGACTCCAGATTTGGCAGGATATTAAAAGTTTACACCTGGACCTGGAAGAGATGAGCATGGTAGAGTGGTACAGGAACAGAGAGAAACTAGGAAGGAGGATGAAGCCAGGGAGAAGGTACAGGAGCTGACTGGTTAGGACTTTTGGGTGACCATCAGCTGGATGAAAAGGGAAAGGAAACAAGAAGAATCATAGATGACATTGGACAGAGTATATTTGCTTTCCTTTTATATGTGAGAGGATCAGCTTATAAGAAAAAAGTTGGTTTTGTTTTGTTTTTCACACTTTTGGTCTACAATAACTTGGCATCAGGCCTGAGATAAGACAATGCATCATTCAACAAGTACGTTTATGGAGAAAAGTGGATCATGTTATGGCCAGGACTCAACCAGAGACAAAGGAAGAGAACAGGGTCCCACAATCCTTTTCAAGTAAGTGGCCTTACTTCCTTCTTCTAGACCCCACCTCTTAACAGTTCACCAATCTTCCTGTGGCATGAATATTTGGGAGCATGGGCCTAGCAGGGATGCTCAAAATCCATATTAGCTGAGGGAGTATAGGTATTTTAATGACTAGTGTATACAACCACATGGTGCCAAGTCCAGGTGACTGAGATATGTAAGGGACTGCAACATGAAGATTAGCACAGTATCATGTAAATGGGAAGCCCTAGAGACCAGAGTTTAAGAAAGGCAAGTGATTCTGAGATAGCCTTGGGAAGTTCTTATTTTCCAATTTATCACAGGATGTAGACATATGGAAGTTCCCTTTGGAAAGGTTTAGCAAACTACTGTTGCCAAAAGTAATGGGCAGAATGTAATTTTCAATCCAGATTCAGAAAGAAGGACAGAAAACATGAGCAAACCTTGTGAGGAGCATGCTCACATCCCTTTATAAACATTCAGGACCAAAGCCTTGAGCTCACTTGGAGGATTGCCACTGGAATTTATCTTAGAAGCAGAGAATTAGTCACAGGATTGCAGGTAACCACAAAAGAGAGGAGGGACACAAACTAATCGCATAATGAAGCCTTGAGTGCCGGCACTTGCACAGAGCATCTGTTAATCTTACAAACAATCCCGTGAGAAAGATGCGGCTTCCTTCATCTTTTAGAAAAGCAAACTAGAGCTCAGAACCACTTGTGAACAAGCTCAACGAATTATGCACAATATTCAGGGCAGGCTGAGTCTCTATTCTGGAGTACCATAATTGCAAACCACAAGTCCCTCTCCCACAGACCAGAGATTCCAACAGTAATACGTACCATCAGTTCCATCTTCTGGCCCTGGCTGCTGAGCATCTGTCAGTGCGGGGATCACATCAAAACTGGATGTTAGACCCATAGTCCAAATGTCCTTTTCTGGGTTTTTCTCTTGTCATGTTCCATCAGAATGGCTTTGCTGGACTCTGTACTGACTTCTTTCAATCCCTACAACGGTGTTTAGGATATGAGCTCTGGCTCTCTATGTGGCACAGTTCAGAGAATACCCTGAGGAAAGAGGAAATACCTCTTCTCTTGACTTTGTCTGTTGTTACTACTGATGTCTTCCTATGATCACCTATATGTGGAGTCAGAGACCATAGTTATCTCCAGTTAAGTTAACTGAGATAGAAACGTCTTTGCCATTACTGAGAAGTAATGTTTTAAAGAAAATGATTCTGAATCAAAAAGATAGTTTTGGAAATGGATCCATTTTTTTCTTCCTCTGTAGCGTTAAGTGAATGAATGTTCCTTGGTGCCCCATAACAACCCGACTATGTCTCCTTTCATAGATGACCAAATTGTTAGAGTGCCCAGACTTAGAGAAAGTTCCTCCATCTTTCCCACAGAAGTATATAGGAGATCCATTTTCCTGCACTGCTCTCTATTTATGACTATCTGAAACATAAAATCAGGAACTCTAGAGGAATTCAAGCACTCTTTAAAAAATCCGGGTGCTATTTCACAGTGTACTTACACCTAGTTTACAACATCCAGTAGACAGGAGTGTACATAGAAGTAAATATTGTACTGAGAGCAAACTACCGCACTTTTGAACTATATTAGTGGAAGCTGAAAAGAGAAAGTTCTTAATATGCTCTTGAGATGTTTAAAAGATAGTTATTGATTGGAGATAGCAATTTCGATACTAGAAATGGCTCAAAGCTACTTGGAAAAGAGCATGGAGGGGAATCAGTCCAGGGACTCACCTTCAACCACTGGGAGGGTTTGGATACAGCCACAGCATTTGTGTATATTTTCCTGATGTAACATTGCCACCTTGTGTCTATTCCAGATATTTCATATAAAATATGCATCACCATGGTTCTTTTAATGTTTAATAATTGTTCTCTAATGCAGGTTTTAATTTTTGTTTCAAGATTCAAACTAAATAACACAAGTACATGTATGTAATTTTATACATTCCACTTCCTTGTTTCTGTTTGCTAAATTATACAAAAAGATGAGTTTATGATATTTTCATACATGTATGTAGTCTATGTCAATCAATAGGCTATTGTAAATAACTGTATTATAGTATGATGTGATGCCAAGTTTTCTATTAACTTTATATTAAGGCTAGAATCCTTAGAGAGGAAGAAACCTCAACTGAGAAAATGGCTCTGCCTGTAGGAGATTTTCTTAATTAGTCACTGATAGGGCAAGGCCCAGCTTATTGTGGATGGTGCCACCCTTGGACTGGTGGTCACAGGTTTTATAAGAACAGCTATGCAAGCCATTGGGAACAGTAAGCAGCACTCTCCCATGGCCTCTGCATTAACTCTGCCTCCAGGAGCTCCTGCCCTGCTTGAGTTCCTGTCCTAACTTCTTCCACCTATGGAAGGTGGTATGAAAATGAAAGCCACATAAACTCTTTCCTCCCCAGTTTGCTTTTCATCATGGTGTTTCATCACAGAAATACTAACTTCACTAAGACATATAATAATCAAAACTACAATGTTATACATTGCATAGTAACCCAATCACTAGTTATAAAAGTTACATGTTCACAGGGTTACAGCAAGTGTCTGCCTCACAACCAGCAATATAAGACTGAATGCTACACATCTCTGTTCAACTGCCTGACCCTCTGTACATCTCCTGCCCCATCTCCTCCCAAACCTGATCCTGCCCCTCTTATTCCCTCCCCCTTCTTTCTCTTTCCCTGATCCCTCCTTCCCTCTACTTCTTTGATTATTTTGTTCCTCCTTCTAAGAAGGACTAAAGTATCCACACTTTGGTTTTCCTTCTTCTTGAGTTTCATATGGTCTGTGAGTTATATCATGGCTATTCCAAGCTTTTTGCCTAATATCCACTTATAAGTGAGTACATACCATGTGTGTTTTGTGATCCTCAGGTTTACTACACTGAGGATATTTTCTGGTTCCATCCCTTTGCCTAAGAATATCATGAAATCATTGGTTTTAATAGCTGAATAGTACTCCAATGTATAAATGTACCAAATTTTCTGTATCCATTCCTCTGTTGAGGGACATCTGGGTTGTTCCAAGCTTATGGCTATTATAAATAAGGGTGCTATGAACATAGTGGGAACATGTGTCCTTGTTATATGTTGCAGCATCTTTTGGGCTTATACCCAGGGGTGGTATAGCTGGATCCTTAAGTAGTACCATGTCCAGTTTTCTGAGGAACAACCAGCCTGATTTCCAGAGTGGTTGTACCAGCTTGCAATCTCACCAGCAATTGAGGAGTGTTCCTCTTTCTCCACATCCTAGCCAGCATCTGCTGTCACCTGAGTTTTTGATCTTAGCCATTCTGACTGGTGTGAGGTGGAATCTCAGGTTTGTTTTGATTTGCATTTCCCTGATGACCAAGGGTGTTGAACATTTCTTTTTCTTTTTTTTTTTTTTTTTCTTTTTGGTTTTTCGAGACAGGGTTTCTCTGTATAGCCCTGGCTGTCCTGGAACTCACTCTGTAAACCAGGCTGGCCTCGAACTCAGAAATCCACCTGCCTCTGCCTCCCAAGTGCTGGGATTAGGTGTTGAACATTTCTTTAGGTGCTTCTTGGCCATTTGATATTCCACAATTGAGAAATCTTTGTTTAGCTCTGTACCCCATTTTTAATAGGATTATTTGGTTCTTTGGAGTCTAACTTCTTGAGTTCTTTGGATATTATCCCTCTCCCAGATGTAGGGGTTGGTAAAGATCTTTTCCCAATCTGTTGGTTGCTGTTTTGTCCTGATGATAGTGTCCTTTGTCTTAACAGAAGCTTTGCAGTTTTATGAGATCCCGTTTGTCTGTGGTTGATCTTAGAGCCTGGGCCATTGGTGTTGTGTTCAGGAAATTGGATGAGGAACTGGGGGTAGCCACCAGAAAGTCCCAGATGCCAGAAAAGCAAGAGGCTCTCAAAACCCAACAGGGATGACATTATCTTAAATACCCAACTAAAGGGAGAGAGAACCTGTAGAGACAGGGTTAGGCACAGCAGCCCCTGGTTGAAGGATGTGGCCACCAACCCATTGCAAAACTATTAACCCAGAATTGCTCCTATCTAAAGGAAATACAGGGACAAAGAGTGGAGCAGAGACTGAAAGTAAGGCCATCCAGAGATTGCTCCACCTGGGAATTCATCCCATATACAGTCACCAAACCCAGACACTATTGCTGATGCCAAGAAGTGCTTGCTGACAGGAGCCTGATACAGCTTTCTCCTGAGAGGTTCTGCCAGAACCTGACCAACTCAGATGCAGATGCTTTGCAACCATCAGACAGAGCATGGGGATCCCAATGGAGGAGTTAGGGGAAGGACTGAAGGAGCCGAAGGGGTTTGCAACCCCATAGGAAGGACAATATCAACCAACCAGAACCCACAGAGCTCCCAAGGACTAAACCACCAACCGAAGAGTAGACATGGAGGGACCCATGGCTCCAGCTGCATATGTAGCAGAGGATGGCCTAATCTGCCATCATTGGGAGGGAGGCCCTTGGTCCTGTGAAAGCTTGATGCCCCAGTGTAGGGGAGTGCTGGGG
>NW_022196905.1:14530299-14540285 GCF_008632895.1 Mastomys coucha
AAAAAAAGACTTTGAATGCTTCCTTCACTTTACAAACTTACCCTTGGTCCTGTTAACAGATACCAGTCCCAGTCCCTGCCTCTGGTGGAATGTTTTCTTTTACTGTCTGTCAACTTTGACTTAGTTCATTTGGGAAGAATTATACAGTCCACACTCTTTGTGTCTACCTAAGTGGCTTTTCTTTCAATGTAGTATTTTCTGTCTTGTTTATGCCAATGGTTTCTAGGAGAGCCAGAATGAAAGTGAAATGTATAAAGCCTGGGTACTAGGATTTGGAAAATGAAATTCAGCCTTTAGCTATCAGATATGACACCATGCATCTTTAAAATGTTTTTCACTTGTTGGAGTGAGTTTCCTTTCACATCTACTTTGATGAAAAATTTGTCACAAGTGTGGCTTACATTTTGTCAGATGCATTTTTGCTTTTTGTTCTGAAGAAGTTGGAAACCTTCCCAATCCTGTTTCTTTTTTCTGTTAATGAGTTGCATTGATTTTGTCAATAGTAAGCCAATTTAAGATTCAAATAATATTCATTTTTAAAAGTAATCTCTCTTTAGTCTATATTGACCTATATAATATCTATTTGGAAAGTTTGCACACATTTCCTATAAATGTCTAAAATCTTTGTGTTTGCTTGTATATTTGGTTGGTTGTTTTTTTAAGACAGGGTTTCTTCAGGTAGTCCTGGTTGTCGTGGAACTCACTTTGTAGGCAGGCTGGTCTCCAACTCACAGAAATCCACCTGAATCTGCCTGTTGAGTGCTGGGATTAAAGGTATGCACCACTACCCTGGCTAAACATTACATATTTTAAGTGTGTATGGCTTATGGACCATATAATTTCTATGGCTGCACTCTGTGCCAAGTGAATAAATGGGATTGCATACAAATTATACATTTCCATCATTTCAAGAAATCCTTCTTGCTTATGATATATTATGTTTATTGTACATAGCTGGATTCTATGTATTAGGAGGCTAGTGTTGCTTGAATCTAGACATATTGGAAGATTGGGGATTAGGTTAAAGTATTTGTAATGCTGATTTCAAGCCCTGAGTTGGAAAGGCTTCCTTATCTTTGTTAGCTCTCAGTCTATTCTCTAGTTTTTCTTCCCTGGTATGAATGAAAGCCAGTTCACTAGTCCAGCACTTTTCTGATATAGTTATAAATTAGGAATTCAACTTCGTTAATGTGTCTATAGTTAAATGGATTTTCCACCTATATCTTGTTACAAAAATTTATTAACTAACATTCACACATTTAACTGTGCTCACACACAGAGCACATTAGGGTTCATTCTCTGTGTAATTCTACAGGGTTCCACAAATACGACAGATACCAGCATTGAAATGACATCCAGAAGTTCCATCTGCACTGGCAGTCTCCTGTGCTCTATCATTCCCTCCTTTCTATATCCCAGGACACTCCTGACTAGCTGCTGATCTTTTTCTGTCCTTCATAGTTTTCCTTTTGTAGAGTATTGTATGGATGGAATCAAAGGGTACATAGACTTCTCAGATTGGCTTCTTTGAATTAGTAATCTGACCTTAACTTCATGACTTTTCATGTAGATCACTCACTAATTTCTTTTAGGACAATCTTGATGTGTCCAGTTTATTTAATCACACAGCTATTGAAGTATACTGCTTTTCTCTATGTCATGGCAATTAAGAAAAAGAGCTAATGAAATAGCTTTACGTTTCTGTGTAAGCATGGAGTTTTCTATTATTGGAGGATAGTATGGAGAACTGTTCTGGTTGATTTTTTGTCAACTTTACTCAAACCTAGACGTATCCGAGAAGACAGAACTACAATTGAGACTATGTCCCAAACAGCCCATATAACTGGCCTATTGTTAAGCCTGTGGGACACTTTCTTAAATAGTGACTGATAGTTCCAGCTGATTGTGGATGTTGCCACCCATATAAAGGGCCTAGAATATATAATAAAACATGTTGAACAAGCCATGTGAATCAAACCTATACGCAGTGTTCTTCCATGACTCCTGCTTCATTTCCTGTCTTGGTATTGTTGCCCTCCTTGAGGTCCTGCCCTGACTTCTCTCAGAGAAGGACTATTACTTGGAAGTAGAAGATGAAATAAATCCCTTCTCTCCCCAAGTTGCTTTTGGGCATGGTGTAAACACAGCAATAGAAACTTAGTTAAGACAAGGACTATGGGTATCTTTGTTAAGGAATTTCCAGTGTGTCTCCCAAAGTGACTTTATCATTTATGTTCCTACAAGCAATTTTAGTGAGCCCCTTTAACCTTGCATCCTTGTTGAAACTTGATGCTGTCTATGCTTTGTTTTGGGTTGGTTTTTGTCCTATTGCTGGGTATATACTCAACAGAATTCTCAAAAACCCCATGTCTGCGCTTTCATGCTTATACAGTCTTTATGGCAGCAAAGATATGAAGTTATCCACAGTATCTACCAACTTTGGTTATTTTTTTCCAACTTTGGTTATTTACATCCAAAAGAATGGATATAAAATATATGAATGTACAATAGAATGATATTCACAAAAAGAATAAAATTCTATCACATGTGAGAACACCGAAGAACCTGGAGTGTGGCAAGTTTAATGTAATCTCTTATATGGAATCTAGTAAAGTTGAACTTACTAAAGCTAGTAAACTGGTTATCAGAAGAGAAAAAAAATACTATGTTGTCAAAGTATAATATTAGGTAGGAGAAATTTCTAAAATGCGTCTTAGGATAGGTTGTAGCTCAGCATTATTTTAATTGTCTAGCATGCACAAAGCTCTGGGTTCAACCCCGAACACCACAAATAAGCAAGCAAGTAAGTAATAACAACAAGCATATAAATCTGAGGTGGGGGGGATGAGAAGTAAATACAGGAAAACTCTCCTCTCCACTGAGTAAGAGGTAGTAGGTAACCCACAGGTCAGAAACAAGAAGATCTTTTCAAAAGTCTTCTGTCAGTGGCTCCTCAGCCCGAGGCCGCCCGTGACACTCAGAATAAGTGTGCGGATCATTGAAACTTGGGCAGAAGAAAACTACCACAACTGCCTAGAGGAAACTGAGACAGAGTCACATGGCAGTCACTGAGCTGAAAACCTGGTAAGAACCAACCAAAGTTTACACAGGAAACTGTCACACAGACCCAAAGCAATGCATACACAGGATCCTAGGAAGAATTCACACAAAGACTCTGGAAAAGAGCAGGATGGCTTACCAGGGAAGAATTCTCAGGGTAACCTGGGTTCCTAGGAGGGAAGGGCAACCTAATCTGGATAACCTTCACAGTATACTAGACGTGTGTCTCCTATATTTAGCTGTCATGTTTTAGTTGTTTTAAAAAAATCATAGTTTTTTGTTTTACTCAGTTCCACTTCTCCTGAATTCTTATAGATTAAGTCTGTATTTCTTTTAACATCATTAATATATGAATCACTCTCCTGTTTTATCTTTTTGCAGTATTTAATCCTGGGCTTGAATGTTTAATATTTTTTGTTTGTTTGTTTTGAGACAGTTACATATAACCCAGGCTGTCTTTCAACTCTCTATGTAGCTAAGGGTGACCTGGAGCATCTACACACCTCCTATCCTCAAGTGGTAGGAATATAGATGTGTATTTATACCAAAACAAGCATGAAAAATATTAGAAGTAACTGCATTAACCCCTTTTATATCCAAAGGCCAAGTTATGCCAGGATGACAGTTGTCACTTCCCAATATATGGTTGCAAGCTATGAGTTAAAAAGAGAAACTCTAATTGGTTATTTTGCATATACAAAAAACAACTCCTTCAAATAGGAAAGACCTAATGTTTCAAGGTGAAGCTTCATGACACGCGGCAAATCTGCTGTATCTATTTTAGTGATTGGAATAAAGTTTTTATAGGTCCTTTAAATACTAATGGTAGAATTATGGTTTGTGCTCCATATGAAAGCGAAGTATTGTAGTCTGTTTCACAGTACTTGCCTGACGTTGCACATGAAATGAAGGAAAAACTCTTCAAGGCCTAATGATAGAGCCAATCAATATTATCCGAGGAACAAATATTAACTCAGAAACGCCAAGTGTATTGCACTCGGAGACTGTTAGTACTCGCAGTACATCTAATTCCTCATAGGAGACGAGAAATTGGTAGGTCTTGATTCCCACTATATTCCCATGATTAATAGCAGAAAGTCACTTTCCGGGAATGGAGAATAGTTTGAATTATGTCGTTCATACTATGATGCTTGTTTCATTTTTGATCAGTGACATTATGCGCAGCGGGGAGACTCAGAGCTGTAATGCATTCATTAACTAGCGACCATCTCGTGAATTTAGTTGAGGCTGCTGGGGAGGCAGAGCCCGAGTTCGGGAGGTGAACAGTCAGGAACGAAGGTCCCGCACGGCCCGCCGGTACAGCTGGAGCGATCAGAGTTGCTCAGGTCCGCCCCTGCTCCGGAAGCCGGGAGAAACACACGTAGCACTGCGCCGGCGCAGTGACGTCTATGCATGAAGAGCCAATTGAAAAGGGGAATGGGCGGGTTGTGGATTGCTAGCTTCCGGTTCCGTTGGGCTCAGTTCTCTCCTTAGCTACGTGTCTCTACGCTCTCAAACCGCCATCCCGTAAGTAAGGATTTTCTCATGGGTGGTGGGTAGGGAAAAGCTGGTCTAGGGTCCATAGCACAAAGGGCCCGCGGGATGGGAGGCCAGGGACATGGAAGAACCAGGGGACGTGAAGAAACTGGAGGCACGAGCGTCCGGTGGGACGATTGGGGCCGGGAGCTAAGGGGGCGCGAGATGAGAGGGCCTGGTGTCGTGGAGGTGAAAGGAACCCCGGGGAAAGGGGCGGCGAAGGGGTCGCGGGCTGGGGTCACCAGAGCATCTTTGACAAGTCTGGAGGCCAGGAACTGAGACCTGTAAGCTGCAGAACTGTGGACAAGTGGGCTGAGCCGCGTCGCCGATGGACAGGTGGACAGAGAGCCATTCATACATGAACAGGGCAAAATCCAGGCACAGGTTCTACCTATGTGGCCTCAGATGGAATTATTCAGTCAAGACCACCTTAGAGGAGGGTTTCCAAAAGTTTACGAACTCAGAGCTTAGCATCCGGATCTAAGGTTCAGCCTGAACATCCCCTCGCTGTTGGTGAACCAATGTCTCTTGTGGCTTCCAGAGCCTGATGCTTTGAACCTCGTGTGAAGTTGTGTTCAGGTGTCGCAATTTTAAGTAAAAGTATTGACCAGTAGTCTGCATCAAGAAGTCTTAGTGAACTAGTGCTCTCCTTTAACATCGAGTGCAGTGGTTGGTCTTGTGTGGATTTTAGGGCTACTGGGTTTGAAGAACAGCTAAATGAAACACAGAGAAAACTAGCATCCCTTTGCTTTCTGTATCAGGCTGTGAATTGATTTCTTAGTGTGTACCTTAAGTGTTTAGCTTTTTGTCCACTGTTCGTGACTTAGATAAGAAAACTGGGACCTAACAGGGCTTATAATTTCTAGCTAGAGAGTGTAATCATCTGACTTCTAAGACCTGGAAATGAAGTACAGATACTGTGGCTCCATTACCAGTGGCTCTCAGAGTTGTTGTATAATTGAAAAGCATTCTTGTTAATTAATAGAGTTTCAAAGGAACCTCAAAATGTTCAAATGTAAACATTTAGCTGGAGGCTTTGCAGAATCTGAATCTTGCCAATTTTTATTGTTTGGAACATTCATTTGTCTGTCCATCCTAAGAAATGTACTTTTTAAATATGTTATATGCACGTGACTTCTAGCTACTTGATTGGAATGCACTTTTGCCTCCATTTTAGGCTCTTGCTACACCATAGTTGTAGCAAGATGTACTACATACATCTATGTAGTAGATCCTAAGTTTTCAGTAGTTTGAACTTTAGAAAGTAGTTATTAAGCCTAAACATTTTTTGGTTTTGTAGCCAGAATAGTTAGATAAATGTAGTTGATAGGAAAGAGGTCTGGTGTTAATTAATCTTGTAATGAGGGAATCCTTTAATGAGTGTATGATCCTTTGCTAGAGAGGATAACAACATTGGTAAGATCAGTGCTTGCTTGTTTGTAGCCACATACTTTCTTGTATATGATAAAACCACTCTAAATTTAGGCTTGGAAAGTTGCTTGTCTTTATGCGTTGAATTCAGGACTGTGCTACTTCTGTGTATAACTCAACAAGTCCTAATATATGAGAGAGTACTACTGAATATGTTGTTTTTGCTTTTATTTTTTAAACAGACAAACATGGATCAGGTAATGCAGTTTGTAGAGCCAAGTCGGCAGTTTGTAAAGGACTCAATTCGCCTGGTTAAAAGATGCACCAAACCCGACAGAAAAGGTAATACTATCTTGACCTTAAGAGTGAGATAAAACACTAAATCTTTGCAAGGCTGGAAGTCAGCGCAGTGATGGACTTCAGCACACTGTTACAAGGAGCATTGCACTGATGTCACTGATGGCCCTGTCTTTCTTTATATCCTTCTTAGTAAGAGCTGTTTAAAGCTTTGCTCTATGATATGAGATTATTCAGGCCTTATCATATATACCATATTTAAGTTAGTTATACTTTAGTGCCTTCCATATTACTAGCATGTAGAAAGCTTTGGCTGCTTCCCTGCTCTGCTCTCCAGTCAATAAAACCTTAACATGAAATTAATGCAATAGTTATTACAACCTAGAAAGTAATGTTACTTTTTTATGTCAAAGCTTAATAGATTTGCTAGAATTTGTCTACTTTAATTTATGAATTGATTGGGTTAGAATTTAAGGCAGACTATTATAATAGAGTAACATACAATCTTAGTGTTAGTATCACTGTGATGAACAACCATGACCAAAGGCTATTTGGTGACGAAAGGGTTTATTTGGCTTATGTATCTTGAATCAGTCCACTGAAGGAAGCCAAGGGATGAACTGAAGCTGGACAGGAACCTAGAGGCAGGAGCTGATGCAGAGGCCATGGAGGAATGCTACTTATTTGCTTGCTCCTCATGACTTGTTCAGCCTGCTTTCTTGTAGAACCCAGGGCCACCAGCCCTGGGGTATGCCCCACCCACAGTGAGCTGGGTCCTCCCTCATCAATCATGAATTGAGAAAATGACCTACAGGCTTGCCTGTCTACTGCTGGATGTTAGGAATTTTCTCAGTTGGATTTCTTCTTGCAAATGACTAGCTTATATCAAGTTGATACAAAACTAGCTAGCACACATTGAATATGTAAATAAAAATAATAGATACTGGCCCTAATTCTCATGAAGCTGAAGTCTGTCAGGAAAGGCCATCCAATCATTACAGTAAACGTTTTGGTTCCTGCCTTGGAGGAGGTATGAAGGAAGATATGAGATCTGGTAGTGCATACTAGTTGAATTAGGTGAAGTGGTCAGAGAATGTGTCCTTAGGAGATAGAATAGCATTGAAATATACCAGAATTGAAATCTTTCTGTAAAACTGCTCCCCTTAATGTGAGTTTTCATTTCTTATCTTTTATTTCACTGTGGTACTAAAGACAATTGTCTATATTATACCCAAAAGCCTTAGTGTTATTGTTATAATCAGTGTTGCAGTTTAAAAACGACTACAAAGTGCCGGGCAGTGGTGGTGCACGCCTTTAATTCCAGTACTTGGGAGGCAGAGACAGGCAGATTTATGAGGCCAGCCTGGTTTACAGAGTGATTTCCAGAACAGCCAGGGCTATATAAACAAACCCTGTCTGGAAAAAACAAACAAACAAAATACTACAAAGCACTTAATACTTAGGTTGACCTCAATCCTTTTTTTCTTTTACTTTTTGTATTTTTGTCTCTGAGAATAATAAATACTTTCAGTGTTTATTGATGAACTCAGGAGCATAGTATTTTCATTTCTGTTCCCTCTACATATCAACAAAGCATGGGATTTAAAAGCCTATTAGTCAACATTTATATTACTAGTAGTCCAACTTTGTCTTTGTTTTTAAAATGATGTATCTATTAATCTGTATGCTGGTATCTTTATTAATATTACTGATAGCTCCTTTTCATACTTTCTGTGACTGACAAAAGCTAATTGCAAACTTTGTGTTTTCAATTCAGAATTCCAGAAGATTGCCATGGCCACAGCGATAGGATTTGCTATCATGGGATTCATTGGCTTCTTCGTGAAACTGATCCATATCCCTATTAATAACATTATTGTGTAAGTCACTTTATAATATAGACTATCTAGCCATGACTACAAATGAAACCATTTCGGTTGGAGATTGATCCGTTTTATGAATGTACAGACATGACCCATGGTGGTGTACTGCTGTTGTGTATCTATTATACCTTTAAAGGCTTTTGTATCTGATACCATCTTTATAGGAACCATGTGAGCTTTTTAGTATTAAAGTAAATTAAAGGCATAGTGTATGACTGTCAACTCCTCAGGGACAGGCCAGATTCATCACAAGTCCTGTCCTTTTTCTGTCTTGTTGATTCTTGTAAGGTGCACAGAACCCATGCTTCATCTAAACATTACTATTTTAGTAGAAATCTGACAGAGCAGATTGCCTACATCTTTTTTTGTTGTTTAGTAACCCACATAGCCTTGGGTATTTAATTAACGATTGTGTGAGAGGACAGTAGTTCTTATTTGGGTTATGTTACAGATTACAACTTCAGAGTGAGCTGCCTAGAGTAAATGCTGGGAACTGAATCCCTGTCCTCTGAAAGAGTATGCTCCTAACAACTGAGCCAGTGCTCTAGTTTCTTCTATAGTCTAATTTTGTAGTCATAATGTGTCAGTTTCTTCTCCCATTGTGAATTAGTAATCCTGACTTTATGGGTGGATGGTAAAGTTAAAATCTACTTAAAAACTCCTTAATTATAAGTATCTTCAGTGTTAGATATTTTATCACTAGTACTGGTAGAATTGTTTTTTAACTCTAGCATGTGACTAAGTCCATATCATTAGATGTGTAAACAAAAGTAACACATAGTGATATTTTTGAATAATAAAGAGTTGTAGAGTCAGGATGGGCATGCTTGATATGTGCCTAAAGAGTCTCCACCTTTAGGGTAGAGAGTTAGGAGCAGGAAGATTGCTCTAAGTGCATGGTCACATTAGACCATGCATCAAAACAAACCAGAACAACAGGGAAGCTGAGGGAACCAAGTCACTGAATCTTTTCTGTCCATTGAGAAACCTCATTTGTGTTACTAATGAGAATTGTCAGCTTTGGAATTGTGGAGTCTTGGAGAGATTTTTGACCAGTTGCCTTCTCAGTGGGAAAGAAGTGCAGTAGCTCTTCTAGGAGTGTTTGGGCTCCTCTTGCCTCATAGCACAACCACAGCTAGGCAGCTTAATTTTTATCAAGGTTTTTTAATGACATAGAGTTTGTTTTCTGAGGTGATGTCCTTAATTTTGTCCTCCCGAACAACAAAATAAAGTCTTTGGTTTCTTTTTTTGTTTTTTTGATTTGGATGTAGTAATTTTTCCTCCAAGTATTCACTTACTTAGCAGATTCTTTTATCTTTCTTGACAGACTTCAGTGTACTTGGGTAGTACTTTGATATGTGTGTCTGCCACCGTAAGATTGTGAATTTGGAGGCCGGACTGTTATCTGCCTGTATACTTTGTGTTTTTCTGTTTTTGCCACCCTTTCCCCAGAATGTTTTATTTCTAAACTATATTTATTTCAAAATAAACATTTTCTAGACAATTGAATTCTCATAATACAAAATAATGATTTTTTTTTTTTTTGACACTGACTAGTCTGGTTTATAGGAAGATGAACTGGTGACTATTGTATATCAGGTGATCTTCTGCCATAGTCTTTGGGCTGCTATAACAATACCCCAAACCGGGTAATTTGGAGATAATAGAAATTTGTTTTTCATTGTTTTAGAAACTGAAATGCAAGTTCATATAATGTGTTCCATATCTGGCAAGGACCCTGATGTCCTCTCTCTCTTTCTCTCTCTTTCTGTCACATACACTCACACACACACATACACATACACACACACACACACACACACACACACACACCGGGGG
>NW_022196905.1:14540295-14545326 GCF_008632895.1 Mastomys coucha
GGGGGGGTGGAGAAGAGGGAGAGATTGGTATTTAGGTGTTTAGAACACTGAATTCTTTATCCTTTTCTAATAAAGATGTCAATGATGATAATAGCCAGCCTTTCCTGAAACCTTGTCCTGCTAATGTTGAATGTGAATCAACTTATTTAACCCTCTGGAAGAAGCTGGGGTACAGAGACAGTGAATAATCTGAGTGGCTCACAGGGCTAGAGCAACATGGGAAACATGTTGGATGCTAGTTACTTGGAAAATAGTTCATGTAGTTAAAACACTATTTTGTTGTTTTACAGTTTATCTACCATGTAATATTAATTTTTTTCCCATAGTGGAAGCGAAATAAAACAGGGTTTTGATGTGGTGGGGTGATAGAAAATGTACTTTCCATGTCCCAGCACAGTAACTGTAGAACTGAAAGAAATATTTTTAGGTGTTTGAAATAATGTAAATCAAAGAAAATGGAAAGAGAGATCTACCCACAAACTCCTCACTAAATTGTTTTGGAATCCCATTTTTTTTTCTCATGACTTTTTGGGAGTGATTTTTGTCTTTTTGGTTTTGATTTACAATTGTCAAAATTAGTATACACAGTGCTGTAATTCAAAGGAGCCATATAGTGCTGTGCTTTTAAATGTAGGTGGTCTTCTGTAGAGATGTTTTGTTTTCATTGTGCTTAAACTAGATTTGTGGGTCTCCTGATGGTCGGCCCTATGAGGAGAGTGATGCCGTCTTTTTCTCTTTTTTTTTAAACTGGTTTCTTCCTTGAATGTTATGAAAAATTGAAAACTTCATGTGTAATTAATGCATTTTGTTATGTTTAGACATGTCAGACTGTTCCAAAATGACATTCTTAAAGGTGCGTACATAATGAGTGTTAAAATGCACGTGCCCCAGAAGCTACCCATCATTAAGGACCTTTTCAACTTAGATTTTAATTTAGTGTTATTCTTTTATACTGTCTTGGGATAAAGTTAGGCGTTGTTCTCTTGAAAATGGGTTTTATTTCATAAAATCATAGCATGTTGCATTTCAAATGATATGCTTAAAAGTGACTGCTTTTCTTTCTCTTGCAGGGGTGGCTGAGTCTTGGGACAAGTGAACCAAGGAGGGGGTGACAAGCTCATGAAGTAAAACATTGCCTGGATGCTTGTGGTTTTTGTTTCTTTTCTCCTTATGAGGTTTTCTATTTCTAAATTAAAATAATTTCAAAATAAACACTTTTTCCATAACAGACATTTATAAAATTTTAGTAAAAGATGATACTAGATTTTTTTATTCCCTTGAGTTTCTGGTTTGAAGGAAAAAATTAAGATAATTGCTGAAACATTGTAAATTCAGATGCTTTTCTGCCTTAGACTGTTTGGGCTGTTATAATGAAATACTCGAAGCTAAGTCATTTGTAGGGATAGGATTACTTTTTCACATCCTGAGAGCCATGAAATCCAAGTGTAGCAGTGCCAATAGTTTCAGGGGTGGTCTCGGTGCTTCAAAGAGTGGCCTAGGATGCTTCCTATGGCTGAAGAGGCTTTAACAGTGGCCAATAATCCCTCAGATAGGGAGGACCCTATGTGACCAAATCACCTAAATACCCAGTCTTATAGCTGGAGATTACATATCCCTGGAACATTAGAGCAACACATTAAAATCATAGGTAGCATTTTCTGACATGTTTTGCTGTAGTAGAAACAGTGGGTAGATGATGGGAAAGATAGTGAAACCATTACTTCTGAGGTAGGATAGTAATTTTGTCTACATTGTACTTAAATTGTAGATAGATAATACAGAAGTTTAGATGATACTTGAAACAGCTTTCTGAAAATCATGGTTAAAGTCTGGAAGTGAAGTTCTTTCCCCACAATGTGCTAAGTAGTCACACCTCGATAAATATCGACATTCTGAATTTATTGATTCTGAATTTGTTTTTTGTCTACTTATCAGCACACATGGCTAAACACTGGTAGTTACTAAGATGGTAGGATCTTTACATATGTGTTTTGTATTGCTAGAGTCATGACATGTATTGATGAACTTACTAAAAACTCTTAGAGTTCTGAACATTGGGAATTCCAGTGTTCAGGTTCCAGCATCCCTGGATTGTGACTGAGAGCAGGAAGTAGACAGCTAGCAGCTTCAGGCTGTTTGGTAATTGTCTCTAAATCCATTTACGAAATGAGGACTTTATGCTTTAACCTGTGACTGGGCCTACCACTCAACTCTATTGCACTGAGGATGCATCCAAGCTATAGGAAATAACCCAGCTTTTCTTTCAGATCCTTCATTTTTTTTTTATCATTGTGATTATAACTGATAGTCTGATTTTGAAATGTTTCTAGTGTTTGAACAGTGTTGTCCTTTGAAATGAAGATGCAGCAAATCATTGGCTATCCCTAAACTTGAGGATACTATAAAACTACACATTTCAAATAGTTCCTTAGATGCTAAAAATATGTGGATACAAATATATATTTACCATTGTATGTATATGTTTACATGCATGTGTAAACACCTACTTGAGGATTTATACATGTTAAACACATGAATATTTTTATATTTTGTTGGAGGATAGAATTGAGTGAGCTTTAATTTTTTTTGTTAAAGGAGAAATGTGCCATATTGATGAGCTTGACAAATACAGGAATAACCTAAGTGTTTTCTATGCAACATGTAAATTCAGAATTGAACCAGAACTCCTATAAAAGGGATTAATCTTCATAGGCAGCAGTTAGTTTTCCTAAATAGAAAAGAATATATCAAATTATTAACCTAATATATTTAAGACCTATTGTTATTTTTGTTGTGAAATGGCATAAGTTTATGTGTTGCCGTAGGCAATTTTTAAGGCAAGTGGTCTTTTTCGTGGTAGCATTTGCACTTGGATGTCCTTCCGTGCCTCCAATGTCCTACCCTCTTACTTGCCTGTTCCCTCCACCCCAAGCCCTCCATTCCCATACTGCTTTCATGTTTTCTTTTACCCTCTCCTTAATCCTCCTCTAACAGTTCTTACTCTCTCAGTCCCTTTAAAAGTTTTGTGATTTACGTGCACACACAAGTTAAAATCTTGATCCTGTGTATGAGAGAAATGTGATATTTGACCTTATGGGTTTAGCTTATTATTCTTAACATCTTTATATAACTAGTTTTTACAAGATACTTGGGAAACTTCTTTAATGTCTATTGGTTTTCTACTTATTTATTTTGATGTATTTTCTACCATCTTGCCTAAATATTTTATTTTATTTTTGCTATCTGCAAAAAGGTAAAGGGTAGGCATTTTGACTGATTTACCACTTTATCTCAAATATTTAGAGTTGGTGTCCTCACATAGAAGCCACTTAACATTTTTTTAATGGAATGAAATTGAAGTTTAGTCATTCCCTATAACTGTATTAATTAGGGTTCTCTAGAGTAACAGAACTTATACAATGAATAAATCAATGAATCTGTCTGTCCATCCATCCGAGGAAGGTTATTAGAATGATTTAGAGACTGTATGTAGTCCAGCTAATCTAACAGTGAAGGGAAGGTCCAAGGATCCTGTAGTCGTTCAGTCCCCAAGGCTGATTCTTAGCTTGTCTGCAACATCTGGTGGGATTCTGGAGAAGTTGGCTCTGATGCAGATGCAGGGCTGGAGTTGCTATGAGGCAAAAGCAAGCAGACAAAGAGCAAAAACTTCCTTCTTCCAGTCAGAAGGTGTGGCCCAGTTTAAAGGTCTTTTTTCTTAGCTCAAAAGATCGGGATTAAAGATGTCTTCCTGCTCCAAAGATGTGGATATAGAAGTAGATCTTGCCACTTGAAGTCAAGCAAAAATTTCCCACAGCTGTGTCCCACTTTTGTGTGTTTGTTAAATTCCAGATATAGTCAAGTTGACAACCAAGAATTGCCATCACATATACTAGGAAATGTGGTATTTTAGGACTATTACAGTATCAGAAAGTATATCTTCATTCTTTTTGATTTTGAGTGGTCTCTAAGGACTTGTCCTTTTGGGACCTTCATGCAGGGCCTGGCTTGCCCCACAGTACTTAGTTTCACAGCTTGCCTTAAACATGAAGAATATCACAACTCCTTTATTTGTTTATCCTTCATGTCTCTGAAGAAAGAACCATGTGGACAACACTCCCAGGGTCTGCCTTCTGTTTGGATGGGAGCCTGCTCTCACTGAATCACATTTGCAGTAGCTTTTATTTGTTGTTTATTTGGGAAGAGAAAATTCTTAAGCTTTTTCATTCACAAGTTGGAAGCTTAGCTGGGTAGAGGCTTGCTCTAAGGGTATTCTTCCCACCCCTTTCTCCCATCACTCATTCAGTCATTCAGCTCACTGAATGAGTAATTCAGCAAGAGCCCTGGCTCCATCATTAAATTTCCCAGTGTTCCTTCTCTCCTTTCAGACTTGCTTGTTTGTTTGGGTTTTGTTGTTGTTGTTTTTTATTTGTACTATTTCCTCTTTTTCACCATAGAGAGAGTTGCAAAAGAGAGTAACCACAAGGCAGATTCAAAATAAGGTTTATAATCTTCACCAAAGAAATCTCTTCATTACTTTTCAAATCCTAATTCTTCCCAAACAGCTCTACCAACTGAGGACTGAATAGTTACATGTAACCTGTGAGGATCATGCTCATTCAAACGCCGTGTGTGTGTGTGTGTGTGTGTGTGTGTGTGTGTGTGTGTGTGCGCCTGCGTGTGAATTTTGCTTATTGCTCCTTTGCTGAAATTGTTTATTAGCTATAGAATTTTCTTGAAGAAACTGAAAGATCTTTTCTATTTAATATATACCCTTAATAGGCTATAATTTGACATCTTCTCTTTCTGTTTTTATCACTTAATTTCTTTTTTTTTTCTGCTCAGTTAAGGCTTCAATGACTTTATTCAAGTAGATGCAATAGATTGAGTACCCTTCTTTTGCTCCAGATTTTAGAAGAAATATTCTTCCCCTGATTTAGAAAAATGCTGGCCTAGGCTTGTCATATATAACCTGGGTTATATTGAGATGGGTTTCTTATGTTCTTAGGCTTTTTTGTTTTTGCATCTATTGAT
>NW_022196905.1:14545336-14611615 GCF_008632895.1 Mastomys coucha
TGTAGTTCAGACACTCCTGAAGAGGGAGTCAGATCTCGTTATGGATGGTTGTGAACCACCATGTGGTTGCTGGGATTTGAACTCAGGACCTTGGGAAGAGCAGGCGGTGCCCTTAACCACTGAGTCATCTCTCCAGCCCGATTCTGTGCTTTCTATACTTGAGTCAGCCTACTAATGCAATATATTAGATTTATGAATTTATGTACATGTAACATGCTTTTTTGAGATAAGGTCTCTGTTATTGTGGTGGTTTGAATAAGAATGACCCCTATGGGCTCATATATTTGAATGCATAATAACCAGGGAATGACACTATTTAAGGATTAGAAGAATTGGCTTTGTTGAATGAAGTGTGTCATTGGGGATGGGCTTGGAGCTTTCAAAATGTTCACACCAGGCCTAGCATGGATCAGGATGCTATTTCTCCAGCACCATGTGAGCCTTTATGCTGCATGTTCCCCATCATGCTGATAATGGACTAACCTCTGAAACTGTAGGCCAGTCTACAATTAAATACTTTCTCTTGTAAGAGTTGCCTTGGTCATGCTGCTTCTACACAGCAATAGTACAATGACTAAGATAATTATGTAGCTTTGGTTGTCCTGAAACTCACTGTAGACCAGGCTGGCCTAGAACTCAAATAGATCTACCTGCCTCTGGAATTAAAGGTGTGAGCAAGCAACCATGCCTAAACATTCAATCATTCTTGTCTCTGTACTGTAGCCACCTTATCATTCTGAATTAACATATTTCATAATGTTATTCTTAATTTAGCTTGCTAGTTTTTTAATTGAGAAATTTTGTATCCTTGTTCATCAGGGAGATTTACCTATAACTTTTGTTGTTTTTATCTGGTTTTAGTATCAGTATACTATTATGAAGTAAATCTTAGTATTCCTTCTCTTTCCATTCCTTGGAGTAGTTTGGTGTTTTGTCATCATTAATGTTGGTAGCATTCATCAGTGCATCTCTGAGCTGGAGCTTTTTGAATTAGACTTTACTACCATTCAGTCTCATTATGTGTTAAGTTAGCAGATTGTTTTAAGCTGCTAGTATCCTTTTGGTTTATTCTTGGTAAGTCAAACTTGAATTTATTTATAAAAAAGTTTTCAGTGTACTGAAATACAGATATAAAATATGCCCTAATGATCTGAGTTTCATTGAGAGCTGCTCTGTGTCTAATTTTATTAATTTAAGTCTTTTCTTTTGATTAAGTGTTTGCCAGTTTAAAACATATTTTTGCCAATTTCTTTAATCATTCCTTCATCACTTAGTAAATGTGTTGTTTGTTCTTGAGGATTTAAAGTTCTCAGATTCAGTAGCATTCTTCCATATCTTTCCATACCAAGTTATGGGATCTCCTTTACTAATTAATGCCCTCACTTTAACAACTGAGACTGGGACTTGAATTTTTGTAGTAATTCAGTCATTGTATGTGAAGTCTTTGGTTTGATTTTCCACAACTTGAGCTCTGAGAAAATTTTCTCTCAGGACAGAATAAGAAACTTTTAGGCCATTTATATGCACCTAGAACCAGTCACTTTTATCACTGAGTTCATTATTGTCTTTGTATTTTGAGATGCTAGGGTTTAATTAGTTTTATCATGTAGCTCGTTGTTTTTCTTTGTCTCTATATCTTAAGATGTTAGGAGGACCCATCTAGCATCATCATTTTTCTACAAATTTTATGCACGGTCACCAAATCCATTGCCTTGTTCAATTGGTCAGTCAGAATAATCAGATGAATTTGTCTTCTTAAGTTGGTAAAATAATTGTCACCATGGGCTTTCAATATTCCCCATGCTCCTGGGCAAAAGCTGCTTTAGATTCAGTAATTAGGAGAAGCTTAAGTAACTGTCAGTCTTGTTAAATTGGAAAATCAATTCCAAATACTTGAAAAATTCATCTTTATACATCTCTTGCTCTAAAACCACTTCTTGTACCAGCATCTGTATTAGGGCTCTCTGGAGGAACAGTCCTGCTCATACAACCTTCCTTGATGAACTTTCAGGTCATTCTGCCTTATTGTTAGTGTAAACAAGCAGTGGGCTGTACCCATACCGTAGCTTGAGCACTGTGCTCTCCTGCAGTTACCCTTGCCTTGTAACTGAGTCCATTACTTTTCAACTCCACCTCACTACATTTTGCAAGACATGGACAGAATATAGCTGTGTTCTTTACGAGAATAACCCAATGGCTCATAGCCCAATTCTTTATAGAGGTCTTGTTGCCCTCTGAAACCTCATTACCCTGGCCTCCACTGTCTGCTTTTCTACCTACAGGAGAACCATCTTGTTGATGGGTCCATTGAAAATAGTTGTCCCTTCAACCCCAGTAACTACGCTACTGAGGCTGACTTTTAGCCCTGGATCCACCCCTCTCCACTTTCTGCAGGCCTAATCCTGTCACGTCTGGTGAAGATAAGGACTTTACAGACAGGAACTGTTCAAAGACAGTGACTCTAAAATTGTGTTTAAGCCGGGGAGGAGAATTGCCCTTTCCTTGTCCCAGTGTCATAAGCTTACTGAGAAGGAAGGAAATTTCTATTGAAGGGCTTTATGGTACATAGTATTTGAGGAGCACTTGGGTAAAAGAAATGTTTCAAGATAATGGAAATGTTTAGATTTGCTGTGGCTTTCCATAGATTCTAAAGGGTGGAATGGTGGAGTTTTAGAAATGGTGATAAATTGAATCCGAAAAGGGGGAGGTTACTATGTGGAGGTGAGTATGAAAGGAGGCATGGTCTGTCTTTCTGAAGTATATATATGTGATGGTTTGTATATGCTTGGCCCTGGGAGTGGCACTTTTAGAAGGTGTGGCCCTGTTAAGAGTTGCCTTGGTTATGGTGTCTGTTCAGAACAGTAAAACCCTAACTAAGTCAATACAGTAAACAGCATTCTGTTGATGACTTATTTTCTCATAATAAATAGTAAGGCAGTGAAACTTGAAGCAGTCCCATTAAAATCAGCAACAAAACAGTTGTCCACTAGCCCCATTCTTTTCCATTTAGTGCTATAACTACTATATGGTGCAACAAAGCAAGGGAAGGAAATTAAAGAAATACAGATAGGAAAGGAAGTCAATTAATCCCTATTTGCTGATGGTATGCTGCACAAAAGAGATCCCAAAGATTCTACCAGAAAACCAGAAGTAACAAGTTCAGGCAAGTGACAGGATGCAAAATCAACTTTTAAATCAGCAGGTTTTTTATATTCCAACAAGCTGGAATATGATAATGTGTGTGTGTGTGTGTGTGTGTGTGTGTGTGTGTGTGTGTGTGTATTTAAAAAATTGGATACAGTCTTATCCATAAAAGCCTTAAAGAAAGTAAAAGATCTAAGAATAAAGCTCACCAAAGAGGTGAAAGAACTTTATAATGAATGCCTTAAAGCATTGAAGAGACTGACTGAGGGTGACATTGGAAAAATTGAAAGACTAGCCATGCTTGAGGATTGGCAGGACCAATACTGTGAAAATGGCCATTCTACCCAAAGCAGTACTGACTAATGCAATTCCAGTGAAAACCCCACAGCACTCTTCAAATAAATAGGAGGAAAGAGTCCAAAAACTCATAAGGAACCACACAAAGCCCAGAGAGCCAAAGCAATCCTGAGCAAAAAATCAGTGCTAGAGGGATTGTATCTCTAGATTTCAAGGCATATTACAGAGCTATAGTAATAAGGACAATATGGTGTTGGCATCATAAGATGTGTAGACCAATGGAACTCAATAGAAGACCATGTCATGAATATGTGTAACTACAGCCAGCTGATACTTGATAGATACCAAGAATATACTGGAGAAAGAAAAATAACTTCAATAACTGATACTGTGAAAACTTGAGTGTCCATGTGTACAGAATGAATTAGATCTGCATCTCTTACCCTGTACAAAAGTCAACTCAAAATGGATAAAAGACTTCAATGTAAAAACTGAAATGTTGAAATTCTTAGAAGAAAATAGGCAGTTCCCCTCAAATACATGTGTATGTAAGGACTTTGTATGGGATGGGACTCCATTTGTCCAAAAATTGAGATTAATACTTGACAAGTGGAAGCACACAAAGATCTATACAGCAAAGGAAAGGAGAGAGTGGGAGTGAAACTTTGCCAGCCATGTATAGGCTATGTTCAGAATATAAGACCTTAGAGAAACAGTCCAAACAAATGACCCAATTAAGCAACTGGCCATTTGAAGAGTTCTCAAGAGATGTAATAAAGTAGTAATAAATGTCTGAAAAAGTGTTCATCATATGTAGCAATTAAGGAGACGCAAGTTTAAACTGCTTGAAATCTTGTCCCAGTCAAGTTGGCTAAGATTAAGGAAATGCTGTTGAGGTCGTGAACCCCCTCCTCTGTTGGTGGAATTGCAAACTGATGCAACCATTCTAGAGATTGGTGAAATTTCTCAAAAAGCTGGTACCACTCATTGGTATATATCCAAAGGAGTTAACGTTCTATTTCAAAGGCAGTTCCTCAGCAGTGTTCACAATAGCTAATAAGTGGAAACAATAAAAATATCCTTCAGCTGATGAGTGGATAAGGAAAATATGGTACATATGCACAACAGAATACTGTTCAGTTGTAAAGAGATTTGAAATCATGAAATATGAAATGGATGGAACTAGAAAATACTGTATCAAGAAACACATCCAAGGAACATACTGAATCCAGAGAACCAAACACTAAATGTTCTCTCGTCTTTGATTCCTGCTTCCAAATCATCACATGTGAACATAGACCGGGAGTAGCAACAGAAGCCAAGAAAGTACAGATGGACCATCTAGTTCAGCAAGGGGCTCTGGAGTTGAGGAATAATAGCACAGTACAAGTGATATCAGGGAAATGAGAAAATGTTTAGGTAGTTGAAAAGGAATACAGTAGAGAAAGAGGGAAGGAGTGTGTCTTAGGGTTTCTATTCCTGCACAAAACATCATGACTAACAAACAAGTTGGGGAGGAAAGGGTTTATTCAGCTTACACTTTCCACATTGCTGTTGATCACCAAAGGAAGTCAGGACTGTAAATCAAGCAGGTCAGAAAGCAGGAACTGATGCAGAGGCCATGGAGGGATGTTAACTTACTTGCTTGCTTCCCTTGGCTTGCTCAACTTGCTTGCTTATAGAACCCAGCCCAGGGATGGCAACATCCACAATGGGCCCTCCCGCTTCATCACTGCTTCATCACTAATTGAGAAAATACCTTACAGCTGGATCTCATGGAGGCATTTCCTCAACTGAAGCTCCTTTTTCTGTGATAACTCCAGCTTCTGTCAAGTTGACACAAAACCAGCCAGTACAGAGGGAGGGGGTAAATAGCGCTAAGATTGCTTGAAATAGCCACAGGAAATCATTTATATTTACCTAAAATGGGTTAGAGTTAGGATTACTGTACACGCGTGCGTGTACACACACACACACACACACACACACACACACACACAATCTCTACATGCTTCATGAAGCATTTAAATGTACATGAATTAATGCCATTTGATATGACAATGAACCATAGACTAACAAAACCAGTACTGGGCATGAGAAAACTTGAGATCTTGTCCAGGGAATTCAAGAAATTTCACAAACAATATAGGCTGTTTTTACCCTTGGTTACCTCTCAGACATTAAAGGTACATCCCTATTGCTGAGGACAGCACACAGGACTAAGTGGTAATAAATGTGTGGACACAGGACTAAGAGAATTCCCATTGGATCTGACCCAAATCCTCCTCCATTAGTTCCATAGTACTTGAAGACATTGTGCAAGCTGCCACAGGAAGAATTAGACCACTCATTAGCACTCCTACACTGGGAACATTGGTCTCTGGTGGGGATGTAGAGAGGGTGCATACAAGTGTTTGATAGGATGGAATAGCTGTTACAATTTCACTATTGGAACCTCAATACTACTACTTTTGTTATAAGGCTGAAAACAGTGGGGTATGTTGAATGCATGATCCATGGTAGGTACTCAGACATTTATTGATAAATCTATGTAAATGATTACCAAATAATTTCTGTGAAGTTCTTGAATATCAACAAATACAAAAAAGTGTCAGTGAATTTCTAGACAGCCTCTGTTGTAATAGAAGGTTACTCCTGTGTTGTATATAAAGGAAAGATATCTTGTGTTAATCTTAGTCTGCAGTTCATTCACATAAGTAGACTTGATGTAAAAGTCAGAAAAAATGTAAGTGGCTACAAATACATGACCAACATGTCTGGCAGTAAAATAATTGTTTTAGTTTTCTATTGTTTAGGAAACCAATGATCATTACATTGATAGTCACAAAGATTCCAATAGCCTAGTAGCTAATTGGAAGGATGTAATACAGGTGAAGACAATATTAAGTTATTAAGATACTTATGATGCTTATGAACCTTAAGTAAAGTTGAATCTTCAGGAAGTGTCTAAAGTAACTAGATAGGTCTGAACTCAAACCAGAATGTAAAATTTTCTATGAATTGAAGGCCATATGAATTCTGTGTAACCTGAATTTAGTAAGCCCTGTCTGAATGTGTTCCTTTTTCACGGTCATGATAAACATCCTCCAGAAAGAAAGTTCCATTTCCCTCCCAGCTGACCTTACCAAAAAAATGGTGCATTGCAATCAACCAACAGGACTCAATTAGAAGATTGCCTGAGAGGAAGCTTGGAGGGGAGCTTCGGCATAAGCCAGCTCCTCTTTTTGTCTTTTTACCTAATGCATTTTCATTTTGTACCCAAAACTGGCTATGACTTGAAAATGTTCTCCTATTTTAACACACACCCTCCATATTTCTTAAGTGCCTTCCTACTGAATTTTTAAAGTAACATGTTACTGGTTAAAGTAAGTAGTGAGGACTCAGAAGGGAAAATGTTTGGTTCACAGTAGATGGACTAAGAACATGAGCGTACAGCAGTGCAATCCCAAGGACCTCGCTAAGGACAGGGCATTGTCTGATCTAGAAACTTCCTTTCTTTTGGCTGTTTTCCTGATCTTACTAGAAAGCATACTTTTCCCAGTAGAACTCTTTTAACTAAAGAACTAGGTCATGTCCTACTCCTTGTGTGACCCCAAGCAATCTCTGTTTCTTTTCTCTACCACACAATTTTGTAAAACCTTAAATTCATTGGTATTTGTGTGAACTCTTCTCTCCCCTCTCTCATGACTAGTTCCTGTCACTCTTTCTTCTACCCCCATTGGAGGCTCATGAGCCTTATGTGGGAAGAAGACGAGCAATAGGATAACTGGGAGCCTTTGGAAAAGGATGTTGTCTCCAGTTCTTTTGCATTTTTGTTCCTTCACCTGAATTTGCCTGATGTTTCATGATATGTTCTTACAAGAGACCCCTGCAGTTTGCTGAACACAAGTGACTAACTGGTCCTCAGAGCTGATGAAAACTCAAGAACACAACACATGATTGGGTAATGCCATGGAAAGTACACAAATGTTTATCAATTTGGTCAATATCCTGACATGTTAGCAACAAAGTGAATGTTGTTTTTAATCTTAGGACATTTAGTGATGTAGATTTCTATTGTCAATAAAGTATAAAATAAACATGCTGCCCTCTCAGTTTTGTTACATCTCAGCACCCGCCAGAGTTCTGACAACTGAATGTTGGCTTTGTCCTTAATTTGGTTCTATTGTTATAAGTACTCTTGTCATCATATAGCGTATTTTTAAGGTTTTAAAGTGTTTTTAATTTTAAAAGCTTTTTTTGGTATGTGTGCATGTAGG
Source organism: Mastomys coucha (assembly GCF_008632895.1). Lineage (NCBI taxonomy): Eukaryota > Metazoa > Chordata > Mammalia > Rodentia > Muridae > Mastomys > Mastomys coucha. Next base: position 14,553,058 of record NW_022196905.1, read on the forward strand.
CATGCATACATGCATGTGTATACACATGCATTCGACGGGCATATGGTGAATAGGGATGGGTATGTAAAACCATGACACTCATGGAGTTCAGAGCAACTTCATGGAGTCAGTTCTTTCACCTTTACATGGATTCTGGGGATCAAACTTGGGCTGTTTTTCTGAGGTGGCAAGAACTCCTTCCACTAATAAATCATGGTAACATCATATCATTAAAGTCTTCAGCATTATCTTATCTCCTTCCAACTCTAAATGTGAAACTAAAATGTACTTTTGATTTAAAGTAGGCAAGTATTCTTAAATCAAGGCTGTTAGTTGTTGGGAAGACTCCTTTCCCTACCATATGTCACAGAGAGGAAGATTATATCCTTGTAGTCAGGAATCAGAGTCTACACAACTGCCAACTTACTCAGGGGAAGAATGCACTTCAGAGCAGCTATCTAAGGCCTGATTGTTCACTTGGAAATGTGGCTGTGCTGTTGGTAATATTGTCAATAAAATGTAAAGGTCTTGGTATATGGGCCAACATTTCCATTTCTCTCTCTCTCTCTCTCTCTCTCTCCCTCCCTCCCTCCCTCCCCCTCCTTCCCTCTCTCTCTCTCTCTCTCTCTCTCTCTCTTTCTCTCTCTCTCTCTCTCTCTCTTTCTCTCTGCTTGCTTTGCATTTCTCTTTCTTTTTGATTGGTTATTTTCTCTGTTTACATTTCAAATGCTTTCCCATTTCCAGGTCTCCCCTTCGGAAACCCCCAATCCCATCCGCCATGCCCCTGAATCTATGAGGGTGCTCCCCTACCCACCCACTCACTCCCACCTTACCCCCCTAGCATTCCTCTACATTGGGGCATCAAGCCTTCTTGGGACCAAGGGCCCCCTCTCCCACTGATGACAAATAAGTCCATCCTCTGCTACATATGCAGCTGAAGCCATGGGTCACTTCATGTGTACTTTGGTTGGTGGTCCAGTCCTCAGGAGCTCTGGGGTGTCTGGCCAGTTGAAATTGTTGCTGCGTGCATGGGACTGCAAATCCCCTCAGCTCCTTTAGTCTCTTCTCCAACTCCTCCATCAGGGACCCTACACTCAGTCCAATGATTGGCTGCAAGCATCTGCCTCTATATTTGTTAGACTCTGGCAGAGACACTCAGGAGACAGCTATATCAGGCTCCTGTCAACAAGCACTTCCCAGCATCCACAATAGCATCCGGGTTTGGTGACTCTATGTGGGATGGCTAATATCCACTTATCAGTGAGTTCATAACATGTGTATTCTTTTGTGACTGAGTTACCTCATTCAGGATGATATTTTCAAGTTCCATCCATTTGCCTAAGAATTTCATGAAGTCATTGTTTTTAATAGCTGAGTAGTATTCCATTGTGTAAACGTACCACATTTTCTGTGTCCATTCCTCTGTTGAGGGACATCTGGGTTGTTACCAGCTTCTGGCTATTATAAATAAGACTGCTATGAACATAGTGGAGCATGTGTCCTTATTACATGTTGGAACATCTTCTGGGTACATGCCCAACAGTGGTATAGCTGGGTCTTCAGGTAGCACTATGTCCAATTTTCTAAGGAACCACCAGTATGATTTCCAGAGTGGTTGTACCAGCTTACAATCCCACCAGCAATGGAGGAGTGTTCCTCTTTCTCCACATCCTTCCCAGCATCTACTGTTACATGAGTTTTTTATGTTAGCCATTCTGACTGGTGTGAGGTGGAATCTCAGGGTTGTTTTGATTTGCATTTCCCTGATGACTAAGGATGTTGAACAAACAGGCCAGCCTTTCTTTGATACAGTTTTTCACACTGTCTTGGAATTTGATATATATTAATAAATGAACATATATAACAAAACAGTGTTCATGTGTGACCTCAGGAAAATCACAGGCATCCTAACGCTTGGAATTCTGGAGGTGAGTTCAGTGTTATGAAGACATGTTGTCATTTAAGGGAACAGTCTCAGCACCAAGGCTCACTAAATTTCTATGAAACCAGCTTCCTGATGGTCTCACCGCAGGGATGATTTTATTTATATGTAGAAATCTCGCTTTCCATATTTTCGGTGTGACAATCTATTTCAATGTTCTCATTCTGATCAAAGAAAAAGCACACACCTCCTCTTCTGTTACCAGTTCATTGGTTCTTTCTAGATTCTATCCATATCCCAGTGCTCTTAGTCCTGTCTCAGCATTGCTAACATCTCTGTCAAATAAAATACATGCCTTGGATATGGTCTTTAAAAGTTCCCAGAGTTCCTCTGGCTCTTACAATCTACCTGCCCTCTCTCCTGCCATATTTCCTGAGTCCTAGATGTAGAGAATGTGTTAAAGACACATTCTCAGTGGGCTGGGCACCCCACAGTCACTATTCTCTGCATTTTGACCAGTTGTGCCTTTTAGAAATAACCTTCTATTGAACAAATATAGTTTTAATTCAAAGAAAGATAAATTACTTTTTTATGGCTTGATAAAATGTATAATTATTTTAGTTATTAGAGTTTTAGCTGTAAGAATTTCTCTTCTCTCTGTGTGTAAAAATTTTTAATAAATATAATATACACTGATAAAAGAAAGTTTTATAGGCCTTTATTATTATAGTTATTTAATATAATAGACTTAAAGAAGTGGAAAAGAGCTAATTGTCTTTTGAATCAATAGTAAATGTTTTTACACTATGTTTCTATCACTAAAGAGCCATTGGGATTTCATTTACATCATCTCATCATGCTTTGTCATCTCATCATACTACAGTACTTTTACAATTATCTTAAGCTTGAACCTTGTATTTTCAGTTTCATACTTTTTCTGTCTACAGTGTATGCACATGAAGACATTTACTGTAGAGTTGAATTTATTTGCTATTTACTTAATAGCTGGTTTCATTTACTGTGACCTTTACTAGATATAAAGGAAAGCGTGCTTCAGTAGATTCGTTTGTCAATAGGATACAATTATCCATGTGATGATTTAATGAAGAGAATAACCACAGAAGAACTGTGCTGGAAGAACTATTTTAAGACAAGAGGACAGTTACTCAAAAAACACACAAAAGCAGAGATTTCATTAACCTGGACTTGGCATAAGCAGGGCCTATTCTTTCTTCTTATTTTATGCTTAGGCAACCATAAATATCAGTAATATGGATGATAAATATACTTTATTTCTACAGAATCAAATAAAGAATGTTATGCTTGGAGAAATGTTCAGTTACTTGTGTTTTAGAAACTTTGAAGATAGCAGACATTGATCATAAAACCAAGCCATACTTTATGTCCAGCTCCTCCCAGCTTGTTCTCTTTCATAAAGCCTGACACTTCTTTTGGAAAATCCTATTGGAATACGTAAAAATAGCTTTATTGCTTTGATCTGGACATTCATAAAATAAAAGTTACTGTGCTATAATGGGAAATGTGTTCTTTTATGTTTATAATAAAATAGGCTAACAGTTTAAAATTTGCTCCACTTTCTCTACAACTTACAGTCAGAATTTATGAAATGTCAAAAGCATGGAAAGGTACAGTCTTCGTGGTGATTATTGCTGAAGCATGCATTTGACATTAATTCTGGAGTGGTGCCATTTGCTTTATTTTTAAAATACCAGAAATAAAGACCCATGGGTAAGGAACTGAATTCATTTCAGTGTGAATAGAAAGGTTAGTTTCCACAGTCAGAAATCTATAGAATACTTTCTTCTTAGTTAATGTAAAGCTTATATAAATATCTTTTGAACACACATACACACACATATGCATATGTATTTTTTATTAAAAGAAAAACAAATCACCTTAAATTCAGCAAGACTTTCCAGGATCTAATTGACAGTTTCAAAGTGATTTATTTATTTTATTGGATATTTTATGTATTTACATTTCAAATGTTACCTCCTTTCCCGGTTTCCCCTCTGGAAACCCCTTATCCCATCCCCCTCCCCCTGCTTCTATGAGGGTGCTCCTCCTTCAATTCATCTATTCCCACCTCACTGCCCTGGCATTCCCTTACACTGGATAATCGAACCTTCACAGGACCAAAGGCCTCTCCTCCTATTGATGCCAGACAATGCCATCTTCTGATATATATGTGACTGGAGCCATGCATCTCTCCATGTGTACTCTTTGGTTGGTACTTTAGTCTCTGGAAACTCTAGGGCATCTGGTTGGTTGATATTGTTGTTCTTCCTATGGAGCTGCAAACCCCTTCAGTTCCTACAGTCCTACGGTCCCCAAATACTAATGCAGTCATAATCTGAAAAATTTAAGACACTGAACATTTCTTAAACTTTTAGTTATAGTTATTCCAGCTCAGAGACTCGTTCTTTTTAGAATGCTGATGTAATTTAAGACAAGTGTCTAGTGTGCTCCTCTGTAATACCCTGTAGTAGCACAAAAAGTTACTGGTCATTAACTAAATATAGATTACTTACTATTATACAACAAACACTCACAAAGCAGTGTCTTACACATCAGCAACGTACTATTGAATAGAAATTCATGGGTTGTCTTCACCTCAACTGCTGATATTCCTGAAGATCATGAGGTCATTTATTAACAAGCATTCACATGACAACCCAGCTGACCTCTTGTTATAGGCTTTCTCACCATGTGATCTAATTTATTTATCATATCTTGATATATAGATGACAAAGCTCTAGAATAATAAATTGAAATTACAATTACGTTAGCAAATAGTGATGCCCCAGAATACAGCTTCCAGTATCTTCTACTATAATGTAATCCACAAGGCCAGCTCATAGTCAAGTGAAAGACTTGTCTTTGATGGGATGAAAAACATGATTTACAGAAAGAGAGAGAATTGATAGTTTCTTTTACTAAATCCTGTATAATACTCCTCAATGATATTTGTTACTGAGCTCTTGGATAAAACATGAAGAAAGATCAATATATTGACATAGTTCTTATTTTAATAATAGTTATGATATAGTAAGAATTCAGGAGCTTGGCAACCATATAACATAAAAGTTGCATCCTATATCATGGCAGATAAAACAGACAAAATACAGAACAAATGTGGATAGAATTTGGATAAATAGCTAGGAAATTTGAAATAGCAAGGAGAAGATGCCAACCTTGAGAACCCTAAGTATGCAGAGTGATTGATGGTCTTTGGGTTTCATTGCTGTGAAGAAATAACATGACCAAAGCAACTCTTACAAAGGTAAACATTGATCTGGTGCTGGTTTACAGTTTCAGAGGTTCAGTCCATTATCATAATGGCAGGAAGCATGGCAACATCCAGGCAGACATGATACTGGAAAAGGAGCTGAGAGTTCTACCTCAAGCATCAGAAGGAGACTGTGTCTTCCACACTGGGCATAGATAAAGCATATATGAGCGCTCAAAGCCTGCCACCACAGTGACACATCTTCACCAATAAGGCCACACCTACTCCAACAAGGCCATGTCTCCTAATAGTAACACTTCCCGTGGGCCAAGCAGTCAAACTTATATGAGTCTTTGGGGGCCATATCTATTTAAGCCATCAAAGTGATTTTTTAAATTTTTATTTTTTGGTTTTTCGAGACAGGGTTTCTCTTTTTAGCCCTGGCTGTCCTGGAACTCACTCTGTAGACCAGGCTGGCCTCGAACTCAGAAATCCACCCACCTCTGCCTCCCAAGTGCTGGGATTAAAGGCGTGCGCCACCACTGCCCGGCGAAAGTGATTTTTATAAAGATGCCAGGTTCTTAGAACCTGGGTCATCAGTAAGTATGCAAATAGAAGTAAAGATGAACTCTTGACATACTTTTCCATCTTTAATGTTGGATATATACCTTTCTAAAGGAGCAATTAGGAAGTTTATCTGTCAAAAAACTCAAACAGCTTGTTAGTATTGAGTCAATAATCTTTGAGGTTAATAAGCCACAGGTGAAAATAAACTTGCCAAATATGTTTGCCTGCAAAGTCCTCAGGCAGAAACTGTGTCCTCCTCCCAGCCTTGAGGGGCTGAATCAGACCTTGTCTTTGCCATAGCCACCTAGTCTACCTAGGGTGGAGTCTTCTGACCTAGGTGAAGTCTATTGTCCTGCCACACCTGCAGCTTCCTGAAAGAAGCCACTACCTGCTGAGCAGCTGAGTCTGTTTTCCTGACAAAGCAACAAGATGCTGACAAAGCAACAAGATCCTGGTATAGTGGGTGATGGGTTCCCCCCTTTATAAACTCAGACTCATAAGTAAACATTGGGCCTTGATCAGAAACTTTGTCTTGATCTCATTCTTCTCTCTCTGTCCGACCCATTCAGCTCCATCTTTCCTTGCAGGAACACAGTAACCAGTGGTCACTGGTGACTACAGAAACACACACACACACACACACACACACACACACACACACACACACACACACACACAAAGGACATAGATTGTCCACAGCAGAGAATTGTTTCAAACAAAGACAAATTCACACAAAAAGGCAGATACTAGCTGGTAATATCTAAAGTTACTCTTCAACATTTCCAGGGATGTTATTTAGAAACTCAGCATTAATGTATATCTCCATCCTTTTAAGTACCAAAAGATATACTTTGTCTGACAGAATGGAATGTGCTCAGAAAATGACTTTGTAACTTTTGGGCAGAAGTATTTAAGAATTTGTGGATTAGTTTTTATATTTGTCTTCTTTGACACAGGGACTGAGTGTGACAATGTATGTCAATAATGAAGACTCATTCTTGAACTCTCTTGTAGGGGAAACAGTCTTAGCAAGTAAGTTAGAACTAAAGTGAGTAGATACCACCTTATAAACATTTATGATTTGCGAATTATATTTTGCAAAATAAGAAATATTTCAACAAATTAAAGTACTAAATATTAAAACAAAATAAAAATAAAATTTGATATTATTTGATTTTGTGATATAACATACCCCAATTAATAAACCACTCCAAACATACATGGCCTAATTAACAGTTCAACAAAACAAGCTAAAACACAGCCCTTAACTTCAGAGTGAAGAGATTATAAATGCTTCAACTTGTAATATGTGATAGAAAACAATGTTTAAAAATTACAATAAATGTGAAACAAGAAATAAAAGTCATAATTAAAAACATATTATAAAAACATGAAAAAAACTACATTGCAAAAATAGCCAAGAGAATTTCTAGAAATAAAAAAAAAGCCATGTTATTTAAATTGAAATCTTGGGAATTGACATAAAATTGTTCTGCTAGTTAGTTTTAACTGCCAGTTTGACAAAAACCTACATTTACTTGGGTAGACAGTCTTAATGAAGAACTATCTAGATCTGGTTGGGTTGTGAGTTTATCTGTAGGAGATTGACTTATTATTTCATATAGGAAGACCTAGCCATTGTGGGGAGCATGACTTCCTGAACCAGGTGTTCTGAACAGTATAAGAGAAGAGAAAGCTGGATGAGAGGAAACAAGCAAAGATGCTTTTATTACCTCTTTTTTATTCTCACATTATGACAAGATCCTAGCATTCCTATAATGGGACTAATGTCTGAGGCATCAGCTCTTAAATGACACAGAGACTCATTATTAATTATGAATGCTTAAGGCCTTTGCTTAGGCTTGTTCCCAACTAGCTCTTATAACTGAATGCATTTATATTAATATATGTTCTGCCACATGCCTCATTACCTTTCCTCAGTTTCATATATCCGATCACCTCAGGGTCTGACTGATGAATCTCTCTCCTCTGTGTCTGACTTCAAATCTTCCTACACCTGACTCTTTCTCAGAGTCCTATCTCTCTCTGAAAGTCCTGCCCTTCCTGTCCTACTTCTGTTATTGGCCATTCAGCTCTTGATTAAACCAATCAGAATATGTTAGTGGGAGTTACATATACAAGATATGATGCAGTCATATGAATAATTATACCAAAGTGTGGTCTACAGCACAGAAATCAGCATTTGAATAAAGACAAAGACAGTCTTTACCCAGTGCACAAGATCACCTGAACAAGTTTCTGCTTTGACTTACCCAAAATGATGGAGAGTAACTTGACATTACCAGCTCTTCCTCCCCCTAAACTACTTTTGTTGCAGTGATGTAACACCACAATGGAAATAAAACTAAGACATCACTATGAAAGGTCGAATGATTGAAAACCAAGGAGGCAGATAATAGAAATTGGACTTCAAGTGTTCCAGAACTTACACTTACCAAATGAAGACTAAGAACTGAGAGATTGTTATTTTTATTATGTACTGATGGACACTTTACCATACTTAAAACCAGCTTCCACACAGAAGTGGAAGGAAGATCTACCATAAGAAGTGGAGATCTGAGTTGGTCAACATAAGGATGAACCTCGATGGCATACTGACTGTGTAAAAAGAGACAGCAAGAGACAGCATCCTCTGTAACGTGTAACTGTTGTACTCGGAACAAAGGTAAACTGACTAGTTTGGTCCACAATGCTTCCATTATGAGCTACACCCAGGAAGAGTGTTGTGCCCATGTAGTGGTTCAACATTTAGCCAAAGGGTTTTCTTAAAGTCAAGTGAACACTGAGGCTTCTAGACTAATACCAACTATACAAGGAACATGACAACTTAGAGAGATACAATATTAGAAATATGCTATAATATCAGTGCAAAATTGTTAATAAGGGTGTTCCTTTTCTATAGTATTTCTTGAAATGGCCCATAAAGTCACCTGGCAAAATATTTTTGACCATGCATAACATTTTAAGTGCAATGACTTATTCTTATTAATTGAGTTATAGGCCTAATGATGTATTGGAGATTCTATATTTTCTAGTAGTTGCACAGGCCGAGATTGTAGAGTATTAGCCAAGGGGATACATAGCTACAAATCACCATATTCAGGAAATACCAAACACATGTCTTCCTCTGTATTTATAAATATCTTAGTTAAGATGTATATTTTTCATTCAAAGAAATATCTTTTTTATGACTTTTTCTAGAAAGTTCTTTTTTGTTTTTTTTCTAGAAAGTTCTTGATATTATGTCATATTTCCAAGTATGCAGACTTAAGAATAGCACAAGTCAATTTCTTATGCAGAAAAAAGAAAAACTTAACCTTTAGACATGTTTCCACATGCTAACAGGGATTCTAGTCCAACCATTTACTGTTTCTAAATCATAAGAAGGAAGGAACATCAAGTGAAAACTGGAATGTAGATGAAAAAGTCCTAAATTTAATTAAACTGAAACAACATGGACAGTAAAACTTAATGCATGTAATCCAAAGCTGTAGCAGCAAACAACTAAGAGACAAATCTGGGGCTAGAAAAATGGCTTAGCCATTAGGAGTGCTTTCTGCCCTTCCAGAGGACTGGAATTTAGTTCTCAGCACCCATGCTGTGTGGCTCATAACCACCAGTATCTCCAATCCCAGCATATATGACACCCTCTTTTGGCTTCCTTGTACATGCGTAGTTAGCATTCAATTCCATGTGCATGTGTATGTGCATGTGTGTGTGTTTGTGTGTGTTGAGGGCATGTTTATGTGTGTAGAGGTCAGAGGACTACTTGCAAGAGTAGATTCTGTTCTACCAGGTGGACCCTGAGGATCAAATTTAAGTTGTCAGGCTGGTCGGTAAGTACCTTTGTCTGCTGAGGTATCTTGCTGAACCTCTTTTTGTCTTCTCATCAGAGGAGGTGGAGGTTGAGGATCAGTCTCATTGCATATAATTTTGACACATATAGATATTGGTGAGTTATAGTGTCCCAATTTATCTTGGTAATAGATCAATTCCCCCACTACATTTAATAAATATTATAGTGCAACAAAAACAATGTAGCAAACTGAACAATTCCTGGGAATGCAGCTCATCCAAAATTTCAAGTATACATTAGCCCATGTATATACCATCCATATCAAGAAATAGAACTTTTCTAGCATGCTGTCATTTTTCCCCTTGAATTTACAGTATGATATGCCTGTGTTTTGAGAGATATTTTACCCTAGTGTGTATGTGTTTGTATGTGTGTGTTTGTGTGTGTGTGTGTGTGCATGAGCATGTTTTCTTTTTATGATAATCCTTAAGCACAAAATGAGTAATAATACTTATAAAATGACCATACAGTCAACTCTATGTTTAGTACCACTTGGGAGAGACCTTCAATCTCCTTACAAAGCAGATTTGGAGGCTCATGAGTTTATATACTAAAGGTCATATCACAGAAGTTTGCAGGACAGTCATTGGAAAGGATGAGTGGATTCTGGTTGAAAACTACTCAAGGATGTACAAGACCTGTTAGTGTAGTATCAGACAACATTTGGACAGATGGTTAACAACATGGAATAATTTTTGCAGAAATGAAGTGATTGCATCATAATTTTGAAAATATAAAATTATATAGCCATTTACCACTGTAAATATTTTTAGAGTATATAAAATATGGCTTAAATTTTAACCTTAGTTATTACATTTTCATCTTGTTATAAAACTCCTGTATTTATGCCTGTGTCTCAGAATCTGCCTTATCATTCCTATCAATCACATTGCTAGAGAAACATCTCATATTTATATATTTTCATGTTAATTTGAGTTCTTTCTAGCATAACTTTAGGAATAAAGATAATTTTTTTTATCAATTATTAACTTTTAATTATTGCCTATAAGGTAGTGTTCCACTTTTATGCTTTGGTTGATAAATAATCTGCCTTCTTGTTGGTTCAGTGTAATTATATTCTTGTTATGTGTATTCTACCAGTATGTAATTAGTATTCCATATATTATATTCCCAAGAGAACAGTCTTGGCATGCTGCCTCTTCCTGGAATTTGAGAAAGTCTGCTTGCACGACAAGCCTCTCAGCCAGTTAAGGTCTATTTTTTACCACCTGCTAATATGCTGTGGTGACTTGCAGAGTCAGTAGTTTTTGGTTTTGGTGGCTTTTATTTATATTTATTTTATTTTATTTTGTTTTTTACAGTCCAGTCGTTATCCCCCTCCTGGTCTGCCCTCTGACTATTCCTTATCCCACACCTCCACGAGGATGTCCCCACCCCTCCCAAACCCACCCACTCCCTTCCCACTCCCTGGGGCCTCAAGTCTCTTGAGAATTAGGTGCATCTTCTCTCACTAGGGTCAGTCCAGGGAGTTCTCTACTGTATATGTGTCAAGGGCCTCATACTAGCTGGTGTATGCTGTCTGGTTGGTGGATCAGTGTCTGGGAGATTTCCAGAGTCCAGGTTAGTTGAGACAGCTGGTCTTCTTATAGGGTTACCCTCCTCCTCAGTTTCTTACAGCTTTTCCCTAATGCTACCACAAAGGTCCCCAGCTTCTGCCCATTGGTTGCGTATAAGTATTTGTGTCTGCCTCTTTGAGCTGCTTGTTGGGTCTCTTAGAGGGCAGCCATGCCAGGATCCTGTCTGTAAGCACATCATACCATCTGTAATAGTGTCAAGCCTTGGAGCTGGATCCCAATTTGGGCCTGTCACTGGACCTCATTACCCTCAGGCTCTTCTCCATTTTTGTCCTTGAAGTTCATTTAGGTAGGAACAATTCTTGCTCAGAGTTCTTGACTGTGGGTTGACAACTTCATCCTTCCACTTGATGCCCTGTCTTTCTACTGGAGGTGGACTCTAAAAGTTCCCTCTCCCTACTGTAGAGTATTTTATTTAAGGTCCCTCTCTTCTTGGGTCCTGAGAGTCTCTCGCCTCCCAGGTCTCTGGTATTTTCCTTAAGGTTCCCCAAACTCAAGTCAGTAGTTCTTTAATGTAATACCATTTCAAAATCTTTCTTGTTGTCAAGTGATGGTGCTGATAGTGATGGTGTGGTGCAAGTGAGGGGGATGAATGAGTCAGGTTGAGGGTTCCAGTGAATCTGTTTTGCAACTAGGGAGTTATGTGGCATAAAGTATAGATTATAGATGGAATATATTCATATTGGCATTTATTATTTATTACTAATTTGATTTTAGAGAAATTATCTTATCTCTGTGATCTCCTGATTTAAAGCAATATTGTCAATTTTTGATTGTCAGATTTATGAAATAAATATGTGAAATAAAATGTGATATTTTGATTTATATACATATTGCATAATGATCAAATTAAGGAAACTAGCATATCCATTGTCTTAGACATTTATTATATCTTTGTGACAACTTGAAGCATTGAAAAACCTTTCTTCTTGGTACATTGAAAAATACTTAAAATCATGACAAAAACTAATAGAAAACTAATACACATATATACACATAGAGAAAAAGAAATCTCACAATTCCACTACCTATGAGATAAACACTTAAGCTTAATATAAATATTCAGTGAGGTTTTTTTTGCCTATATCCAAACTGATACTGGTTTTAAAATTAGAATAAAGTATGTACTTTAATTGACTTCAGAAGTTGGCTTCTGTTTCACACACATGAATGCATATGTATGACTTAAGACATTTGCTTACTGAAAAAGAAATATTTTTACAAATTTTCTCCTCCACATCAATGTGTTTGACTGTCACTAATAACTAGAGTATCTGAAGTTCCTGTTGTTGCCCATTGACCCTTTAAAGAAGGCACATCTCTTGGATAATGTGATCCTTCCTGGTTGCTGCTATTATTTACTTCTCAGACACCCCCTTAGCAAGACCACACACTTACTTTGTTTTGTTTTTCTGTACTTTTGTTTCTTACTTTGTGAATCTCATGGTTGTGGCTTTTGGATATTAATTAATTTATTCTGTCTGTCTGTCTGTCTGTCTGACTCTCTCTGTCTCTGTCTGTCTGTCTCTCTCTCTCTCTCTCTCTGTGTACATGTGTGTGTTCTCTTCAAATTCATTTAACAGTTTGCTTTCACTTGATTTTTAGAATATTTGTTATCTTTTATTTTAGGTTTATGGGGTTGGGGGCTGGAATTTTATCTAACTCACCTTTACTGGGGGTGATTATATTTGATTAATAATTTTTGGAAGTTTTGTTGCCTTGACTTTTCATGTTTTCATTACCATATTGATATATGTATCTTGGATAATTTGGCTAATATTTTTAACAGCTGTATTCTTTTTTTATTAGATTTTTTTCTTTATTTACAATATCTCCTTTCCCAGGTTTCCCTCCCAAAATAAAATAAAATAAAATAAAAATAAAAATAAAACAAACCACTGTTCCCTCCCCCTCCCCCTGCTCACCACCTCACCCCCTCCTGCTTACTGGCCTTCACATTCCCCTATACTGGGGCATAGAACCTTCACAGGGCCAAGGGCCTCTCTTTTCATTGATGACCATCGTGGCCATCCTCTGCTATATATATGCTGCTGGAGCCATTAGTCCCACCATGTGTACTCTTTGGTTGGTGTTTAAATCTCTGGGAGCTCTGAGTGTACTAGTTAGTTCATATTGTTGTTCGTTCTAAGGGGCTGCAAACCCTTCAGCTCCATTGGTCTTTTCTCTAGCTCCTTCATTGGGGACCCTGTACTCAGTCCAATGGATGGCTGTGAGTCTTTACTTCTGTATTAATCAGGTACTGTCATAGCAGCTGTATTCTTTTAGTTGATATTTCTATAATGTTCAACTTCACCTTATTTGTGATAGAGTTGAGGTATGTATTTCATAAATATATATCCTCTGTCTAATATGAGCTTAGTTCTTATGCAGCCTCTATATTGCTACTAGAGTCTTACTGTGAAACAACTACAACTTCAAGATGCTTCTATATGGCAGTGGTCCTCACTTTCCTAATGTAGTTCACCTTTTAATACAGTTCCTCATACTGTGGTGACCTGCAACCATAAAATTCTTTCATTGCTATGCCATAAATGTAATTTTTCTACTGCTATGAATTATAATATAAATATGTGATATGCAAGACATCTAACATGTGATCCCCAAAGTTTCATGATTCACAAGCAGAGTAACATTGCTATATGTAGATGTACTATCCAATTAAATTTTCCCTTTGATTTCAGTAGTTTGATGATAAATAAGTAAGGATAATATGGTATATGATGAGATTTTGTTTACTAATAGTAGGAATGGGAGGTAAATTTGGTAGGTGAATGTAGTCACTAGTGTTAGATGAACTTTGAAAAGGATCAAACTGTGATCATCTCCTCCTGTGAAAGGGATGTTGGGATACTATTTAGAACAACAAATTTTAGAGTTTGTTGAAGCCATTGAAGGCTATAGTTATGAGCTATAACAAGTGTTAAGAAAAGGGAAAGAATTAAAAACGTAGGAATGAGAAGAAAAGTATGACTGGTGTGGGAAGAAAAAAGAGAATATCCAAGTATATATTTGGTGGTGAAGGGTACAAAACAATACTAAAAGCTAACGTAACAGTATATAAACGTATCAAAATCATTGTGAGAAATATATCCAGAAGTAGAGATTTAAAAATAGGCAATACTCCTTATGATAGTTTGACTAGGAGTAGTCCCCATAGGCTTATATATTTGAAGGCATAGTCAATAAGGAGTGGCACTACTTGAGAGGGATTATGAGGTGTGGCCTTGGAACATTAGGTATGAGTTTGGTGGATGAAGTTTGTCACTGAAGGGTGGACTTTGGCTTTTAAAAGCCCAGGTCAATCTGTCTTAGGTTTTATTGCTGTGAAGAGATACCATAATCAAGGCAACTCTTACAAAGGTGAACATTGAACTGGTGCTGGCTTACAGTTTCAGAGGTTTAGTCCATTATCATCATGGCAGGTGGCATGGCAGTATCTAGGCACACATGGTACTGGAGAACGAGTTCAGAGTTCTACAATCTTCATCTGCTGGCAGCAGAAGAGAACTGTGTTCCATACTAGTTGGAACATAAGCATATATAAGACCTCAAAGTCTGCTTCCACAGTGGCACACTTCCTCCAATAATGCCATACCACTTCAATAAGTCCATTCCCTATGGGCCAAGCATTCAAAAACTTGAGTGTGTGTGGGTGGGTGGGGCATACCTATTCAAACCACCACACAGTCTCAATGTCTTTCTCTTCCTGATGCCTGCAGAACTGAATGTAGTACTCTTAGCTACTTCTCCAGTAATATAGTTTCCTACATGTTGCCATGTTCCTTGCCATCATGATGTAATATACATTTTGGGGTCTAGCTGAGGTTCAAAGTCATCCACTTCCTCCTTCTCAGGGTGTCCAGATGCCACTGTACCAGACTAGAAGGGTAAAGTAGAGTCCAAAATGGGTGGGGTTCTGCAAGATCCTGGTCTGGATGGGAGTGAGTGTTGGTTTATAGGAAGGGAGAGAGAAGAATTCCTCTAAGGATCTTACTGTTACATCTCTTTTAGGCAAAGGCTTTTTCCAATGATCAATGACACAGCTCTTGTAGATGATCTTAGCTTGTATACATACCTTTATTCAGAGTGGGTTTGTATGCATTCACTTTATTCAGGGTGCACCAAGGCTACATATTGACTTTGAAGAGTTAGAACGAGTGTTCAGGGTAAATGAAAATCATTGGCTAGAGTTTTTTTTAAAGTTATGTGACTACCTCATTTATATGAAGAGGCATTCATATGAACTTGCTGGGCAGGTTCTTAGTCAGGAAAAGAGGAAGGGAAAAAGAGGAAGTTGAACTTGTAGGTCTACAGAGGACTACTCAATCTTTCTCAGGTAGAGGATGTGAGGGTTGGGCCCTCCAGACAAGGTCAGAGAAGGGGAAGCTCTGCTGGTAAAGAGAGTCTCCATTTGCTCTGAGCTCAGAGAAGCTATCATGCCATGGCAGACTTTCCAGGGTTTCCAGACATTGTGACAATAGATTATGTTTGGTTTCAGACACTGGGACAAGTGACTGAGGCTCATATTTTATATACCAAAGCAGACTTGGCATCCAGATTCTCTCAACATCTCTCATTCCCTAACTAGAATACCCTACCCCCCCCAACCTTGAACTTTTTACCCTAGGAGCTCAGCTACCCTTCCTCCAGAGGCTCCTCCCTATATAATCCAAATATTTGGGTTTCTCTTCTCTTCTTCTCATCTTCTTTCTCTGTGCATGTGCCCTTTCTCTCTTTCTCCTCTCCTCGTTCCTCCCTGGCCTCAATACTGGGAGCCAATAAACTTGCTCAAGAGCAACTTCTCAACAAACCTACCTTGAATATAATCAAATCTGGCTTGAATTGGCTCATTTCATTGGAAAAACAGCTTATCAGAGTAGACCTCGGAAACTGTAACCAAACAGAATTAAATGCTTTCCTTTATAAGAGTTGTCATTGTCATGGTGTCTATTAACAACTGTAGAACACTGACTAACACTCTCATTTCTTCCCATCACCTTTCCTTTGATACCTGCTGCTATTGAAATAATTTTATAGGGGGTTGGTTCTACCACACTCTTTTCTGTTTCCCTCCCAAATAAACAACATAAAAACATCAGAACTTATTAAAAGCTACAAACCTAAACTGGGCAGGTTTTGAGACTATTATAACACAAGCTATTAATAACTAGATAAATGTCCCATTACTTGCCAACTGAGTCTTGCTCTGCTTCATGTATGTCTTTAGTGCATGCTTCTTTTGGCCATGTGTTCATTGTCCATCCTGCCTCATGACAACTGTCTTTTTCCCCTACCTTTTTACTTAGCCCCAGAGTCCCAAACTGAGACCCCATCTCAAGTTCTGCTATCCTCCCTCTCCTTCTCAATCACAGACTCTAGCCTTTGTTGTACTTGTACAATCAGAGATTATAGGGAGGGGAGCATTCTTTATAGAACATTGGTCAATACAATGCCAATGTCTAGACAGCAACCTGACACTGGAGCACAGAACTCAGCATCTGAATACACTGCACATGAGACCAATTCTTATAGCTAACTCTAGCCCTTATTCTTCCCAGGGACACTGAAACTACCCCACACATGCTACAGACCCAGTTGGATTATCTGTGCTTTATGCTCCCCCTTCCATTCAAGTTGCCCATTACATATTCAATACCCAGTCCTTGCATCTATAGTATGTGCCCATGTGCCTATGTTCAGTCTGGTAAATTTCCTGAATTCCAATTCAACTTTACCCTCTCCAATTCCCACAAAAACAAACAAACAAGCAAAAAATAAAACAAGCAAAGCAAACAAATAAAAAACAGAGACATATTCTGTGACCTTCCCAAGACTTAGCATCCCTTCTGACTCTAGCCTGCTCATGTTACAGTTTGCTTTCAGGTCTGGTCTGAGAAGAATGACTAGTACCAAGGTATAACCCTAACCTGCTTGATCCTTTCTAACCTGAGGTTCTGCAACCTGTGTACCAGTAGAGTCTGGTGATAATCCCACCTATACTAACGTTAGCATCCCTTAAGCATATTAAACCTCCAGGCATAGCCCAGGACACAAATATGTTTATGGATCCAAGCCAGTGAACTTCTGAAAACTTGCACGCCCATTCCATCTTCAACCCTTAGGCCTCTGTGCAGAGTTTGTACACTAGTGTAATTGATCCAGCCTAGAATCTCACACCAATGAAGGAGGTCCACTTGTCCACATCTCATTGTAAAAAAACCAAACAATATGAGAAAATGGCAGTATATCTCATCCCCTAATGCTATAAAAATGTTGTCTAAAACACACATTGTACCTTGCACAATAATAGTGGGAGACTTCAACACCACATTCTCATCAATGGACAGATCATGGAAACAGAAACTAAATAGAGATTCAGTAAAGCTAACAGAAGTTATGAACCAAATGGATTTAACAGATCTCTATAGAACATTTCATTCTAAAACAAAAGAATACACCTTCTTCTTAGCACTTCATGGTACCTGCCCAAAAGTGACCACTAAACAGGCCTCAACAGATACAAGAAGATTGAAATTATCCCATGCATCCTATCAGATCATTGAAGACAAAGGCTGGTCTTCAATAATAACAAAAATAACAGAAAGCCCACATACACATGGAAACTGAACAATACTCTACTCAATGATAACTTGGTCAAGGAAGAAATAAAGAAAGAAATTAAAGAAATTTTAGAAATTAACAAAAATTAAGGCACAACATACCAAAATTTATGGGACACAATGAAAGCAGGGCTAAGAGGAAAACACATAGCTCTAAGTGCCTCCAAAGAGAAACTGGAGAGAACATATACTAGCAGCTTGACAACACACCTGAAAGTTCTAGAACAAAGAGAAGCAAATGCACTAAGAGGAGTAGAAGGGAGGAAATAATCAAACTCAGGGCTGAAATCAACCAAGTAGAAATAAAAAGAACTATAAAAAGAATCAACAAAACCAGAAGCTTGTTTTGAGAAAATCATCATGATAGACAAACCCTTAGCCAGAGTAACCAGAGGGCACAGAGACAGTATCCAAATGAACAAAATTAGAAATGAAAAGGGAGACATAACAACAGAAATTGAGAAAATTAAAAAGAAAAACAGATCCTACAACAAAAGCCTGTACTCAACAAAACTGGAAAATCTGGATGAAATGGACAATTTTCTAGACAGATACCAGGTACCAAAGTTAAATCAGGATCAGATAAAACATCTAAACTATCCCATAACCCCTAAAGAAATAGAAGCAGTCATTAAAAGTCTCCTAACAAAAAGAAGCCCAGGACCAGATGGATTTAGTGCAGAATTCTATCAGACCTTCAAAGAAGACTTAATACCAATACTCTTCAAACTATTCCACAAAACGGAAACAGGAGGAACACTACTTAGTTCATTCTATGAAGCCACAATTACTCTTATACCTAAACCACACAAAGACCCAACAAAGAAAAAGAACTTCAGACCAGTTTCTCTTATGAATATTGATGCAAAAATACCCAATAAAATTCTCAAAAACTGAATCCAAGAAGACATCAAAATAATCATTAGTTATGATCAAATAGGCTTCATCTGAGAGATGCAGAAATGTTTCAATATACAGAAATTCATCAATGTAATCCACTATGTAAACAAAATCAAAGGAAAAAAAAAACATGATCATCTCATTAGATGCTGCAAAAACATTTGACAAAATTTAATACCCCTTCATGGTAAAAGTCTTAGAAAGATCAAGAATTCAAGGCCCATACCTAAACATAGTAAAAGCAATATACAACAAACCAGTAGTCAAGATCAAACTAAATGGAGAGAAATTTGAAGAAATCCCACTACAATCAGGGACTAGACAAGACTGCCCACTCTCTCCTACCTTTTCAATATACTACTTGAAGTCCTAGCCAGAGCAATTAGACAACAACAGGAAGTCAAAGGAATAAAAAATGGAAAGGAGGAAGTCAAAATATCACTATTTGCAGATGATGTGATACTACAATTAAATGATCTCAAAAATTCCACCAGAGAACTCTTAAACTTGATAAACAACTTCAGCAAAGGGGCTGGATATAAAATTAACTCAAACAAATCAGTAACCTTCCTCTCTCAAAGGATAAATGGGCTAAGAATGACATTAGAGAAATGACACTACTCACAATAGTCACAAATAATATAAAATACCTTGGTGTGACTCTAACAAAGCAAGTGAAAATTCTGTATGACAAGAACTTTAAGTCTCTGAAGAAAGAAATAGAAGAAGATCTCAGAAGATGAAAAGATCTCACATGCTCATGAATTTGCAAGATTAATATAGTAAAAATGGCCATCTTGACAAAAGCAATCTATAGATTCAATGTAATCTCCATTAAAATTCAAACTCAAATGTTCATTCTTATCTCCTTGTACAAAGCTCAAGTCCACGTGGATCACAGACCTTCACATAAAACCAGATACACTGAAACTAATAGAAAAGAAAGTAGGGAAGAACCTCAAACACATGGGCACAGGAAAAATTTTCTTAAACAGAACACCAATGACTTATTCTCTAAAATCAAAAATAGACAAATATGACCTCATAAAATTGCAAAGCTTTTGTAATGCAAAGAACACTGTCAATAGGACAAAACGGCAACAAGCAGATTGTGAAACAAATTTTTATCAATCCTATATCTGATAGAGGGCTAATATCCAAGGTATACAAAGAACTCAAGAAGTTAGACTCCAGAAAACCAAATAACCCTATTAAAAATAGGGTACAGAGCTAAACAAAGAATTCTCAACTGAGGAATACTGAATGGCCAAGAAGCACCTAAAGAAATGTTCAACATCCTTATCAGGGAAATGTAAATCAAAATGACCCTGACATTCCACCTCACATCAGTCAGAATGGCTGAGATCAAATACTCAGCTGACAGAAGATACTGGTGAGGATGTCAAGAAAGAAGAACATTTCCCCATTGTTGGTTGGATTGCAAGCTGGTAGAAGCACTCTGGAAATCAGGCTGGCAGTTCTTCAGAAAATTGGACATCTTATTACTTGAGGACGCAGCTACACCACTCCTGGGCATATACCCAAAATATGCTCCAACATATAACAAGGACACATGCTCCACTGTGTTCATAGCAGCCTCCTTTATAATAGCCAGAAGCTTGAAAGAACCCAGATGTCCTTCAACAGAGGAATGGATACAGAAAATGTGGTACATTTACCCAATGGAGTACTGCTCAGCTATTAAAACCAATGACTTCATGAAATACTTAGGCAAATGGATGGAACTAGAAAATATCATCCTGAGCAAGATAACCCAGTCACAAAATCACACACATGGTATGCATTCACTGATTAGTAAATATTAACCCAAAAGCTCAGAATACCCAAAATACAATTCACAGACCACATGAAGCTCCAAAAGAAGGAAGACCAAAGTGTGGATTCTTCTCTCCTTCTTAGAACGGGGAACAAAATATTCACAGGAGGAAATACAGAGATAAACTGTGGAGCAGAGACTGAAGGAAAAGCCATCCTGAGACTGGTCCATCTGGAAATCCATCCCATATACAGTCACCAAACTGAGACACTATTGTAAGAAGTGCTTGCTGACAGGAGCCTGATTTAGGTGTCTCCTATTAGGCTTTGTCAGAGCCTGACAAGTACAGAGGTGGATGCTCGCAGCCAACCATTGTATTGAGCACATGGTCCCCAATGAAAGAGTTAGAGAAAGGACTGAAGGAGCTGAAGGAGCTTGCAACCCCATAGGAAGAACAACAATATCAACCAACCAGACCCCCCAGAGCTCCCAGGGACTAAACCACCAAAAAAGAATACACATGGAGGGACCCATGGCTCCAGCCACATATGTAGCAGTGGATAGCCTTATGGAGTATCAATGGGAGGAGAGGACCTTGGTCTTGTGAAGGCTTAATGCTTAATGCCCCAGTGTAGGGGAATGCCAGGGCTGGGAGGTGGGAGTCGGTGGGTGGGGGAACACTCTCATAGAAGCAGGGGGAGGGGATGGTATAGGAGGTTTCAGGGGGCTGAAACCGAAAAGGAGATAAATTTTAAATGTAAATAAAGAAAATATCCAATAAAAAAGAATTCAGTAGATATGCTATATCTAAGGACAAAAAACTGAAAAATATGATCATGAACATCACCATAGACTTTTAGGTGTGTAAAGAAGACACAAACCAACATGTGAATGAATTCAATGAGAAAGCAGTAAGTGCCTGGATGATACCCAAATACACACAAATATAATGCTCAATGAAGTAACAAAGCCAATTCAGAATTTGAAAACTGGATGCAATAAAGAGATAGAAATATTTAAAAAATGCACCTCGAATGAAGATGAAATTGAAACTAACTCAGTCAGAAATGCAGAAGAAAGTCTTACAAGTAGTGTGAAGAATATCAGGACTTGAAAACAAAGATTAGACCATATAAGTAAAGAGAATGAAAAATGTAAATAAACACATAAAACAAACATTCAATGACTATGTTCCACAATGAACAGTCTAAAATCTTCTAGTTAGAGCCATCAGTGGAGAAGAATCCCAATTCAGGGGCATAGATCAGATCTCCATCTAGATTATACGGGAACAAAACAAAAACAAAAACAAAAACAAACAAACAACAAACAAAAAAACCCAAACCAAAATCCCTCCATTAAAGTAAGGAAAGTTAAACCCTATTAAGTTACAAAAAGCACATAGAACACTGAAGAGACATAGCCATGAAATAGGCTCCACGTGGCATATTACAGTTAAAACACTAAATATATATTTCAAAAGCAAATGCATTAAAAGCTGCAAGAGAAAATGTAAGTTACAGCCAGTTTTCCCATTATACACGGCTGTAATGTCAACACTAAGAAGGTAGGAGCAAGAGGATCTCTGTCAGTTCAACTTAGCCTGGTCTACATTCTTCCAGGCCGGCCAAGTAGGATCTCACTATGTAGACCTAAACTAACTAAAAACAAACAAACAACCCAAGACAACAAAACCCCTACTAGTAACAAATAAAGCAAAATCCATCAGAATAACGGCTAATTTCTCAATAGAAACTTCACAAACCAGGAGAACCTAGAGCAATACACCCCAACTCTTAAAAGACAACAGATGCTAACCTAGTCTACTGTACCCAGCAAAGCATCTGTCCTCTTGAAAGGGAAATAAAAACTTGTCTTGATATAAATAAGATAAAAGGTTTCATGTCTATCAAATCATTCTTACAGACAGTAATGGAATAAGTACTTTGGATTGAAGAAGAAGAATTAGCATAGTCCAGAGATCACAGAAAGTAAACAAATGAAGCTATAATTACAGAAACACAAAATATGATAATAATAAAAATAACAAAAGAGCAACAAAATAATAATTTTCAATATTAACTTTACACAATGTTGGCCTCAGCTCTATAATCATAAAAACCCATGATTCTATAACTATAGACACACATTAACATTAACATGATAATAGTAGGTGATTTCCATATTCTACTTTCTATAATAGGCAGGTCATATGGGCAAAAAATAAAAGTAGAACAGAATTCAAGGATAGTATACATCTAATAGAGCTAATATATAATAAACACATATAGTATATTTCATACACACACTTAAGAACATATACTCTTCAACAGATGATAATATAATATAAACTACATCCTTGCACAAAAATAAATATTAAAAATTATTAAAATTAAGATAATTCTGTGAATCCTTTCTGGCTACAATTCAACAAGCTCAAAATCAATGGCAAAAATCATGAAGATTTAAAGAACTCATTACTGGATGATGAATGAGTGAAGGACTGAAATACAGAAAGAAAAATGTAAAGTTTCCCAGAATTGGCTGAAAATGGCAGCCCAATACAACAAAAACTCTGGCATGGATTAAAAAGCATTCTAAGAAGGAAAGGTATAGCTCTAAAAGCCCACAAGCTAGCACAAACAAATGACTTGATGATGCGACTCAATAATTTGTAAAACCAAGGATAAGCCAATCCAAAATCTAGTAGAGGGGAAGAAATAATAAAATTGAGAGCCAAATCAATAAAAGAAAATAAGAAATGACTATAAGTAATCAATGCATCTAAGCATATATTCTTTGAAAAGATGAGAAAGATTGACAGATTTTTGACCAATTAACAAAAAGAAAGAGATGACTCACAGAGGAATGCTAGTTATTGGATTGTTCCTCATGAATTACTCAGGCAGCTTTCTTGTGCCACTTAGGACAATCTGTCCAGGGACAGTACTACCACCCATGGGCTGAATCTTGCCATAACAATCAATCATCCATAGGTTGAAACTCCCCATATCAAGCAGCCAGTCAATCAGTCAAGTTCCACAAAGCCTTGCCTACTAGCCTATTTGATGTAGACGATTTCTTATTTATTTCTTATTTTTTGTTTTAAAGTCCAGATTTTATTTCCCTCCTGGTCTACCCTCTGACTGATCCACATTCCATACCTCCTCTCCACCCTCCTGTCTCCACAAGGATGTTCCCACCCCCACCCCTCTAAACTCCCTAGGACCTTCAGTCTCTTGAGGGTTAGGTGCATCTTCTCTGACTGGACGAAGACCCTGAAGTTTGCTGTATATATGTTGGCCTCATATCAGCTGATGTATGCTGCCTGGTTGGTGTTCTAGTATCTGAGAGATATTGGGGGTCCAGGTTAATTGAGACTGCTGGGCCTCCTACAGGGTTGCCCTCCTCCTCAGCTTCTTCCAGCTTTCCCCTAATTCAACCATAGGGTTCAGCAGCTTCTGTCCATTGGTTGGGTGCAAATGCTTTCAGCTGCTTGTTGGCTAGGTCTCTTTAACACACTTGGGAATATACCCAAAAGATGACCAACCATGCCACAGGGGCAAGTGTTCCACTATACTCATAGAGGCCTTGTTTGTGATAGCTAGAAGCTGGAAACAACCCAGATGTCCCATGACAGAAGGATGGATACAGAAAATGTGGTTCATTACACAGTGGAATATTACTCACCTATTAAGAGTGAGGACATCCTGAGTTTTACAGGCAAATGGATGGAACTAGAAAATGTCATCCTGTGGCCAAATCAGTCATCAATGGAAGGAGAAGCCCTTGGCCCTGTGAAGGTTCTATGCCCCAGTGTAGGGGAATGCCAGGGCCAGTAAGCAGGAGAGGGTGGGGTATTGAGCCAGGGGAGGGGAGAGGGAACAGGGTTTTATTTTTAATTTTTATTTTATTTTATTTCTTATTTTTTCATAGGGGAAACTGGGAAAGGAGATATTGTATGACATGTAAATAGAGAAACTAATAAAAAAAGAGAAGAAAAAAAAAAAAGAAAAGAAAATGTCATCCTGAGTGAGGTAACTCAGACCCAAAAAGACATGCATGGTATGTACTCACTAATAAGTAAATATTAGCCAAAAGAAAAACAAAGTGGTGAATACCCAAGATATAGCCCACAGAACTCAAAAAGTTCAACAAGCTGAAGGGCCTAAGTGAGGATGCCACAGTTCCACTTGAGAGGGAGAAGAAAGCAACCACAAGTGGGGAGGGATGGAGCTGGGAGGATAAGGGGATGGGAGGTGACAGAGAGGAGAACGTGATCGGGTATTGGGTGGGGGAAATGGACTGAAATCACTGAGGACCAAAAGAAAGAATGAAAACAGGCAACCTTGGGAGGTAGGAGGTTGGGGGGAATCCTCCAGAATGTACCAGAGACCTGGGAGGTGAGAGACTTTCAGGACTCAAAGAGTGGGACCTTAGATTAAATGCCCTGCATTGGGGAGAGGGAACTTGTAGAGACCACTTCCAGCAGAAAGGCAGGACATCAAGTGAGGGATGAGGTTGCTATCCCACAGTCAAAACTATGACCCATAATTGTTCCTGTCTGAAATAACTGCAGGGATGGAAATGGAGAGGAGCTTGAGAAAATGATGGCCCAGTGACAGGTCCAAAATGGGATCCAGCTCAAGGGGAGGCTCCAAGACCTGATGCTATTTTAGAGGCAATGTAGACAATTTCTTCACTGCAGTTTCCTTTTCCCAGGTGAGTATAGTTTCTGTCAATTTGACAAAAATTAACCAACACATCTGTCTTTAAAGTTTCAACACCTCTGTGAGTTTCAAGATCTAGATGGAAGTTCTGATCTAAGATCAATGTCTAACTCTAGACTCAAGGTAAGTTCAAGGTATGAGACAATGTTCACTGAACAAGAAAAGGCTGGAGATTATAAGGATTATCCCCAATGTCTTTATTCATGCAGTACCTAACTCATTATTACCACACCTTCAATCTCATATAAAAACTACATGGACATAAACCTACTTGCTATTCACACAGACCACCTCATTCTTCCCCATTATTTACAAATCTATACCTATGCAGTACCCTTTAATCACTCAACTGAGAGTTAGAATGATAGTTACCCTTTAAATGTATAAGAGATAGGAATCTATGTTATAAACCTTTGTCCTAATCCCATAAACCACTCACCTTTCCCTATATATACAACATCACTGCATGACATTTACTACATCCTCCTGCTCTCATACACTTGATACTTCATATATACTCAGTACCTACCATTCTCCAATTCTTACGCATACTTATTGAACATATTTACTATATATTTTCCAGTCCATGTTCATTAACTATAGCTAGGCTCATCCAATGAGTACCTCTCCCCCAATTTACTCAGCCATTACCATCTCCTTCCACCCCTACTCACTACCAACTCCTACTCTTAACTCACTATTTCTGTTCCTCAAACACTGATTACTTACTCCCTGCTTGTTCTGTCTGGATTTGTATCATCTTGTCATGAGCTAGAGTTATTAGAAAGGAAGGAGCCTAAGTTGAGAAATTGCCTCCGTGATATCCAGCTGTAAGGCATTTTCTTAATTAGTGATCAATGGGGAAAGAACCAGCCTTTTGAGGGTGATGTCATCCCTGGGGTGGTGGTTCTGGGTTATATGAGAAAGCAGGCTGAACAAGCCATCGGAAGCAAGCCAGTAAGCAGTGCCTCCACCACTGCCCCATGACCCCTGTATCAGCTCCTATGTCCTGGTTCTTGCCTTATTTAAGTTCCTATTCTGACTTCCTTTAGTGATGAACAGCAATGTTGAAGTGTAAGCTGAATAAACCCTTTTCTATACAACTTGCTTTTTTTGTCATGGTGTTTTGTAGCAGCAATAGAAGCCTCTATTCATAGCCTAATTTTCCTGTAATTACTAGCTTTTCAATCATTTGGGACATAGATGTTATGAATTGACATGTCATCTTGGTGGAATTTTCCTTTGGTCAGTATGAAGTTTCTTTCCCCATGTCTTTTGATTAGTTTTGGTTTAAAGTCTATTTTGTTACATATTAGAATGGCCACACTGGCTTGCTTCTTAGGTCAATTTTCTTGAAAAACAGTTTTTTTTTTCAATGCCTATCTTTAAGGTAATGTCTATCTTTTATATTGAGGTATATTTCTTGTATACAGCAGAAGGATGGGTCCTATTTTTCACATCTGTTCTATTACTGTGTCTTTTATTGGAGAATTACACCCATTGATACTGAGAGGTGTCAATGATTGTTAGTCCCTGTTATTTTGTTTTTGGTGGTGATGGTGATGGTGATGGTGATGGTGATGGTGTGTGTGTGTTTCCCTTCTTTTGGTTTTACTGGTGTGAGATTATTTATTTTCTGTGTTTTATAAGTATAGTTAGTATCCTTGGGTGAGATTTTTTTCCTAGTATCTTCTGTGGGGCTGGATTTGTAAATATATATTGTTTAAATTTGATTTTATCATAGAATATCTTGTTTTCTCCATCTATGGTGCTTAAAATTTTTCCTCGACACAGCATCTATGGTCTCTTACAGTCTGAAGAACACTTGTCCATACCCTCTGACTTTTAGGTCTCTATTGAAATAACAGGTGAAATTCTAATAGGTCTGCTTTCATGCGTTACTTGGCCTTTCCCATTGCAACTTTTAATATTCTTTCTTATTGATCTATGTTTGGTGTTTTGATTACTATATGATGTGTGAACTTTGGTTTCTTGTCCAATCTATTTGGTGTTCAGTATGCTTCTTGTATCTTTATAGGCATTTCCTTCTTTAGGTTAGAGATTTTTTTTCCTCTATGATTTTTTTTTTTTAATTTTTGGCATTCTTTAATAGAAACTTATTTTCTCCAGTTGTTTGTCTTTTCCTCAATTCCCTTAAGGGATTTATTCACTTCTTTAAGGATCTCTATTACCTTCATAAAGATGGTTTTATAGTCTTTTTCTTGTGCTTCAGTTGTGTTGGAATTTTCAGGGATTGTTGTAGTAGGATAGTTGGACTCTGACTGTGACATATTTCCCTGGCTATCATTGATTGTGTTCTTATGCTGGCTTCTAGGTATCTTGGGTTGTGGTGAATATATGTTTAGGTGATGATATCTGGAGTTGTGTTTGTTGGATGGGTATTTAGTTCCTTGCTTTTATTTTCCTCTCTGATCTTTTGACTTGTCTGGCCTGTAGTTGAGCAGATAGTCTCCACCTGAGTTGGCACATGAGCATCTGACGGATGGTGGAGTAGTCACTTGTTGAGCAGGTAGTCTCTATCCAAGTAGAGGCCAGGAGTTCTGGCAGACTTATTGGCTTCTGTTCCAGTAGGAAGTCTCAACCCAGTTTAGAAGCTGGAGTTCTGAGGAGTTTTATAGCCACTGGTCAAGCAAAGAGTGTCCTTTTGAGTTGGGGCTTGGATATGGCTGTGAGGAGAGGACAGGGACTGGACATAGGGTAGGTAGCCTACTTAATCTTATACCAGGTGTGACCTATGATTGAGCGGGGTCTGTTTGCCTGAAGGAGTGGAAAATGTCAGGGGCAGGGTTCATGAATGGCTTGTCTATCTGTTCTTCTAGGAGGTGGGCCTGTAGTTACACAGGGGTGTTTGCTAGAGAGAACTTAGAGAGTAGGGGAGGTCTGTAGACAGGGCACCTGTGTGGCATGTGATTGGGCAACTGATGTCTAACCCAGGGGGACAGAAATAGTAGCCACCCAATATCTTAAACCAGAATCGTCATCTCATATTTACTCATTTAACTAATCTTTATGTACCTCCACAGAGAGTTTTGCACAGTGGAAATTAGACAGTATCAAACCACTAAAGAATTTCTTTGTTTCTTTTCTCATCTCCTTGGTGAATCTTATGAACATAACTAACATGATTTCCTGGAAATTCACAAATGACCATTTTGTGGGCCAAAGATGTAAATAGTAAGACACTGTAATAGACATGTTGAAATTGCTTAGTGTGAGAAAATATCTTTTCATGACAGTATTTTAAAAATAAAGAAATGAAGGGTCTTTATGATATCTAGAGCTTAGCTTCCATAGAGATCACAACTCTGGGATCATAATTTAAAAGGGTACCAAGTTACATAAATCAAGAGGTATTATACAATTAAATTTTGCTAAGGAAAATTCTAATATTGGTGATTACATCAAAATGTAAAACAAACCTGAAATCCTTAAGGTAAAGAGGACAGTTTTCTTTATGAGTATTTTATATAACACAGTACACAACCTGAGTCTGACAAAATATTTCAGAGTTGCTACCATGCACCTGTTCAGAAGTCTCTTTAGTGTCCAATAGTCTTGAGATCCACTGGTTCATTCATCTACTTATAATTCATAAACAACTCATCTGATTTGTGCTTTTGTTTTTGAGTCAGTAAGCATTGTCTTTCCAGGTGTTCCATAGCTCTTCATATACACATCCACCCACTAAGTAGTGAATGAAAGTGAAAATTAATATCTGTTTTGAACAGTGGCATCACAAATGTTTTACAGCACACAATTTCGTATTGCTTATTATTTTTCTTCTATGACAAAATATGTTCTTACATAAATTTCTGGAAACAAATTTTTGCAAACCACATGATTTCCTCTGATTTCTTTAAAATTGGTCATTGTAATACTAAAGCTTTTTATTGACAATGTAGTATGACAAAAATGCTAAAAGCTTTATGTACCCTAGACAATTAAAAACTCTTTACTGAAGTATAAAATGAGTGACTATTTAAGCAGTCCCAGGACTAAGGGTTTTGTTAGGATCTTAGATTTTCAATGGCAGAATTTAGATTATAGGTTTTCTATTTTTTGCACATTGTCTTGTGGCTGCAACTTGTCTCCAACCTAGGCATTATTATGATGTAGCTTATTTTACAATTAATCATGACTGAAATAGAAACAGTAGTGAGGTTCTTAGTCTACTCCTAGGACGAGAACTTTATATTGATGACTATAATCTTTTGGGTTCTCTATAATCTATGTATCTTTTTTTTGAAACATTGTTTGTTTTCCTCTTGTCCTATTAGCTTACTGAATACATTAGTTCCTAATTTCATTTTAACCTTGAATCATGGTTTAACCACTTAACCAATATCCTATTGAAATAGAATGAAGAGAATGCTCTTTAGCTTGTTTAGCCCCCTACCACAATCTGGACCTCATCCAAGAGCTCAAAATTTGCCCTATGGACTATGTTATACCACTCCACAAAACCATGCTGACTATGTCCCTATGCCTTTCAATTAGTTGTGACTCTGAGTCTGCACTTGTTCTTCTATCCAGCTTGCTTACTAGACTTTTTTTGCAATCTCATGAGAATCAAACTTTAATATGCTTTAAATCTCCTGAGTACCTTTTAAACACAATACATATATGTCACACACACACACTATATGAAACTTAAAGCACTTGTGCTGCCCATGTGTTCCCTACAAGAACCACAATCTAACAAAAACACCAGAAAAAGGAATGGGAAGTCTAAGTGACTCCCCAAATAGAAAAGATTACCAGTGTAGTCATTGGTTGCCTCTCAGGCATTGAAGGTGTGCTCCTACTGCTGAATATTCTGCAAACTTAGGGCACAGGACTTGGATGAATTGAGGTATATTTGATTTGAAAGCCTCTTTCCTGTGGACCTTAGAGAATAATCTACTCTGCCTCTTTGCTAGACCTATATACATCCTTATTGCACTGTAATCTTATCCTTATATACTTTGATAAGAGCACCTGGTAGCCATTATAAAAGAAGCCTGTCTTTGCTGCAAATGGAGACCATTGCATAAAACCACAATTGAACACAATGCAAAAATCAGCAGATTGTCAGAAGCTCAGCCCCTGTGAGTGTATCGGTACCACAGCTGCTGAACCTATGGCTCAGAGAACATTGCTGAAGAGGGGGTAGAAAGTCTGTAAGAAGTAGAATGTAAGGAAGTCTGATATAAAGCAGTCTATCTTAGAAATGGCTGCATAGACAGTACGGGGACAATAGTAATATCAATAAACATGTTTATATGGAAAAGAGGAAATTTCATGGGGTTCCATATCTAGACAAGAACTACATGCCTCTGCTGTGAGGAGAAGCCTCCCCTTATTTGTCTGAAGCAGCATAGTTAGCCTCGAAACCATATCCAAAGCAACACTGAATACTCTGTGTGTATGTGTGTTCTCATATATATATGAGATTATTTCAAATTTAGCTTTTTGTTCACTCTCCAAATTCCAAACATATTTTCACTGATTTGATGTTCCTCTTCTTATCTACTCAATACAATTTTCCTAAATTTAACTGTATGTGTACAGCACACAATGAAATTTGCTCCAACTACCTTCTAGACTGAAGGTACTCTTGATGGTCTTAGAGGACTGAGTTTGCATCTACTAAAATTTAGGTAAACAAGCATCTTAAAGCCTCTTTTAGATTTGAATTGCCAGAGTATGAATAAGATAGAGAAGAAAATACCATAAAACTAACATTATCGCTTGAGGTTATATCGTACTAAAATCCTGCTGATATTTTACTGTAAATATTGTGGGCTATGGGGAATTTTAACCAGAATCTCAACACAGTGGAAGACAGGAAATAGTTATGGGTTTTGCTGAGGTAGGCTTCTTCCCAAGGACAGATAAATAGGGATTTTGATGATTTGGGATTTTTCTTTCACGGTTCATATGGTAGGGAACACACATATATATAGAACAACTGAAAAAAGGCTTAAAATTGGAAAAGGGGTTGGATTGTTCATTGATTCATATTTCAGATGCTAAAAAACAAAAATTTCTAGGCCAAAAGGGAAATAAAAAATAATTATAGCTTACTCAGAAAATGAAATTAATGAGAAGGCTATTTAAATGTTGATTGGATTTAGTCAAACTCTGAAGCCTAATCTTTTTGTTCTTGGGTGAAATAAATGAATCAAGCAGTCAATTCAACAAGTTCTATTCAAGTCAAGATGGAGTATTAAGTTCATTCTTCAGTGGATACCTTGTCCTCACCTCAAAACTGTGAATTGTTAAAATGTAATCTAATAACGCATGAGAAATGCTGATAGGCAAGGTTTGGGGCTATGAACTATGCCCACCCAAAATGGTTACTTAAGAGCAAGGGTTTTGGCTTGAATCAAGTGAGAAATTACTTTCATGTTCAGGAGAAATGAAAGAAAAATATTATAGTCTTAAAAGAAGATTTTGGACTAGTATGTAAGTCTCCCGGAGGAATGGATGGATTCCCAGAGGAATGGATTGGTCAGGAATGGATACCTGACCAATGTTGTTTTAAATGCCTATTTGAGAAACCAGGGAGGGTGGTACACAAAGTCTCAGCACCAGTGCCAAATATTGCAGAACATGCCTTTGATATATGGCTTTTTGAAGAACACTTAATATTTTTCTCAGAGCTGGTAAAATGGCTCAGTTAGTTATCCTGAGGTAACAAGGACCTGACCTTGACCCCCAGAATCCATGTGAAAGACTTGTATGTATATTCTATGTATGTATAATCTCATCATAAGTGAGTCAGAGACAGGGAGATATCTGTGGCTCTCTGGCCATTCAGCCTAGATCACTTGGCCAGTTCCCACAGAGCAGTGACAGTACATAACCTGTCTCAAAAATAAGGGAGATGGTACCTGAGGAGCAACTTCAAAGCTTGTCCTCTGGTGTCCACACATATGAACAAATGCTCACCCCCATACTCAGTCATCCTAAGCCAAAGCAATATTAAAACAAAGACCAATAAATAAATGAATTTTTTGAACTTAGTTTCAAAGCACAATTTAAGGCCTTTGGGGTAGATAAAGGAATACATATCTACTCTTGATACACAATAAAACACAGAATATCAAAGAATGAGTGCTGCACATTCTGGATGTCATTCATGGCGGGACTGAATATTTCTGCAGCAGGCAAATGTTGGTACATCGAGAAAATTCTTCCAAAGTGCTGATTTAGGAAATTTAACTGTGTGTGAAACAGGCCCAACTAGAAGGATGGCAAAAATTCAAGCCAGTTGGTCCCTCAATTTTCACTTAAAAATATTTTTAGGAAATGAATTCTTTTTCTTTAAAAAAATTAACCTACATTTGATATATCTGAGGTTAGTAAAAAGCTCTATGGGAAATTTAAGATAGAAAACATATTTTCAAACAATTCCTAGACTGTGCAGTCTCACAGCATAGTTGATATTCCTAAATTGTGTTCAACATCTCACAGCTGACCCTGTTCTCAACTGAGACACGGGGAGGGGAGAGGGACAGAGAGCTCTCATGTGGTCTGATCAAAACTAGATCTGCACTTTTGAGCACTGAGTAATGGCAATGTTTAAAACTGATTAATTGTATGACTTTCCTGTGCTGTTTGGACACCTTCCTGGACAGATGTTTTTGTTTTTGTTTTTGTTTTTTTCCTGCAGCTGTGTCTTCCCATCTGGTTTCTGTTAAATATTAGCTGATGGTACTGAGCTCCCACAACTCATCTGGGAAAACCTATGGGATAAGACCTCTGCAGCCAGCTTGAACATGGCTTGAGCTCAGAGCACAGCCTACACTCAGCCCACTGATAAAGTTAAGGCTTCCTTTGGTCCTGACACAGTCTGCAAACGTTGCCAAATTAGCCTCATAATGCTATGTGTTCCTCTCTTATTTTGTCGGGAGCTGGCCTGTGTCATTCTAGCTCTTCAGACTGACAGGCAGAAGCTGGCACAGAGTATCCCCCACACTTAGCTCACCTACTAAGCTACCACATCATTAAACTAGAACTGAATGTTAGGAAGGAGGCCACGTTACCTCTGTGTTGCAAGCTAGGACTATAACATACAACAAAGCAACTTGCTACTTTTCACATGACACAAGAAAGGGCGTTTAGCCTTTGTTACCTCTTTCAGGTGACAACACACTCCTACAGGACTGGGTGTCTTACATCAACCTTGATACCTTGACTTATACATCTTAATATCTTGTTAGACTAACAGAGTTACTTATGGAATAGAGTTACCATTCCAGATAAATGAAAATTTTTAGGTGTAAACATACTAAGAATGGACAACTGGTGAGTGTAATGAGATATATTTAAGAAGAAAAATGAACTTTAAAGAATGGTGTGTATATATATATACATATATACATATATACACATATATATATGTATACATATATATATGTGCACAGAGTTTAGCAATGAGAATAAATTTAACTATCAACTTTTTAAAGTTTTTGTTTTGTGAAAGTTATACAGGCACAAAATATAAAAAGAAAACAGTTATTGGGGCTTTTACATTTATTATTTAAATCAAATTTCTAACTCTCCTATCCCTAAGTTCTTCTCTTACTGCCTTTGGGTTTTGACTAATGTATTAATTGTGTACAATAATTGGGCCCAGTGTGATATTTTTAATATATGCATATTATATGTTCTAATCAGATCCAACCTCCTTTATAGCCTTCTTGTTCTCTGTAAGTCATGTGCCAACTCTGTTAGACACATTTGGGAAAATTTTGCTTAGTTCTACGTGCTCAGGTGAGTAGGTGATGCTTATTATTCTGTGTCTGGCTCATTTTACTTCATATAATGTCCTCTGCTTGGATTTAGTACATAGTAATAATATTTTATTTTTCTGTTTTCATGAATAATATATTTCAGGAGGTACATATATATCCCACTTCCTTTATTCTAAGTCTTTTAAGCAGGCTTTTTTTTTTTTTTTTTTTTTTTTTTAGTTGTGAACATGCTGCAGTAAATGGGACTATACAAATATCTTTTTGGTGTGCTGAATGATTTCCTTTGTGTCTATAACAAGGAATTGTGTTGCTAAGTCATATGGCCTTTCTAAAATCTGATTGTTGTTTTATAATTATTGGCTTAAATTTTTTCACATAGTTTGTTTTGATTTGGGCTGTTACACTGATATTTTTTATGCTTTTTGAACCAATGAGTTTTACTGGGGCTATGGTTTACTTAGAAGAACAGAAATGACTCAAGACAGGTCCATCTCTAAGAGCTCACCCCAGCATGGGTGAGGGTTCACAAAACCTGGAAACTTGGAACACACCGCACAACTTGTAGGTAGCTCAACAGGTAGAATAGTGTCTCAGCCAACATGGGAGGTCTGAGCCTCTTACAGGATCTGCTACTGGCATCTGTTTTTTTTTTTTTCCCAAGCAGCTTGGCTGGCCTAAGGTTCTGATATAGTTTTATTTATTTATTTTTTATGAAAACCGGTCATAGTCCTTTCTGTAATGACCAAACTAATTTATGTTCCTAGCAATAGTATTTTAAGAATTTCCTTTTCTTGACATATTTGACTGTATATAATTTCTTTTTCGTGACATATTTGACTGCATATCTTGTTGAAATACCCATTCTAATTGGAGTGAGATGGTGTCTTATACTAGTTTTGGTTTGTGTTTTCCTGAAGGCTAATAATGACAAATATTTTTTCTATACATTGCCCATTAGTATTTCTTAAAATAGTATATTCAATAGATATTCAATATATTAGATTCTTGAGTTTCCTTTCCAAACCTGTATCTAGACTTGTCTTCAGTGCACATCTTAATACATTTTCATACTTAAACACATGTGTGTAGGTATTCTAATGCAAATAGAAAACATCTCTACTCCAACAGAAAGTGTCCTGTCAGCCTTTCCCAATTGACAGCTACCCTAAAGGAATAACAACTGATACATTATGCCTGCTACCTCCCATTACTGCTCATCTTGAATTTCAGATGTAAGTGGGAATTGCTTTCTGTTTCTTCCACATTCTGCACATTCTGTTTATGAAGTTATACCCATGCTGTGGCTGTGGTTCATTTTTTCTTATTGCTAAGAAGGTTTCTACTCTATGGGTGTCTCACTATGTATTGATTGCTTTCTGACTAGTGGGAATGTGGATTCCTTCTGCTATGTGGAGTTATGAGTGTTCCTGTATGCGTCAAGCAGGGAACAGATGTTCCCAGTTCCTTTTTGTATAGATTCAGGAGTAGACTATCTGACATGGGAAAATGTTATGCTTTACTTTTAGAATAAACTGCCAAACAAATTTCCAAAGCAGTTGCACCATGTTATACCCTGCATGCAGTGGTTACTGGCTATTTTGTCCTTAATTTTCTACTCTGGCTTTATCAGAAAATGGAAACTATTTACTAGGCTGCAGGCTACAATGACAATATTACAGAAACTAAAGACTTTTGTGTTAGGACTAAATTCACTCTTTAAAAATTGTTAGATATAAAAGGGCTGTGGCATAAGTTACTTTTATGTCTTATGTTCCAAGACAGTTCATAAAAGAGTCTAACAAACTTCCACTGTCCTGTGATAATGTTCTGCTGTCAGTCACATAAGCTTTCAATGACAAATATCTGTTTTGAGTTGAATTACACCCTCTCCCAGAAATAATTAAGTTCTAGCTATTATGCTTATGAATGTGACCTTATGAGGAAACTGAGTCTGAGTAGATATAATCCAGATAAGACTGAGTCAAACTGAAGTAGAGTAGGTCCTGATCCAATGACTAATGTCCTCATAAGGATGAAAGATTTGGACATGAGACACAAAAAGGGACATATAAACAAAGTGTCATGTGTAATGGTCATCTTAAATGTTAACTTGAGTCATCCAAAAATGCTCAGATTTTTTAACACTACATTCTGGGTGTTTCTGTGAGGGTTGATTCTTGGATAAGGTCAACAATTCATTTGCTAGATGAAATAGATCAATCTTCATAATTGTGCATAATGTTCTTCTAGTCAACTGAAGTCTTGACTAAAACAAAAACCTTGACTTTCCTGTTAGCAAAAAAAGAATTCCAACTATTTCCTGGCTTTCCAACTATGAAATCAGAAATTTTATGTCTTCAGAACTGAGCTAAGCTTTAAATCTTAAGTCTGGGTCTGGAATTTGCTTATTCTTGTATGAAAACCATTGTTATAAACTTTCCACAGGCTGATGGACTTGCAATGTAACAAAGCCATAGCACTTCTCCATAGCCCTTCTCCATAGCCCATTTCCATTTCCAGATATCAACTCATCCTATGGTTCTTGAGACTCTGTGCCTCCAGCCTCTGTAATAGTTGTCATAGTCAGTGTTGTTTTTCTGGGAAAAGACACCATTACTTAAGGAACTCTTATAAAGAAAAGTATTTAATTTGGGGCATACTTACAGTTTCAGCGGTTAGTCCATTATTGACATGGCAGGAAACATGGCAGTACACAAACATACAAGGTGCTGAAGAAGTAACTAAGAGTTTTACATCCTGATTTCTGGGAGGATAGAAATGTCAAAGACCATCCCAGTGACAAACATTCTCAAAGAAGTTACCTACTCTAACAAGGCCACATCTTCTAATCCTTCTAATCCTTTCAAACAGCTCACTCTCTAGTGACTAAATATTTGAATATATGAGTATATAGGTGTTGTATTTATTCAAAATGCCACAGTAGTGAAAAACTATTCCTTGGGAAAACAACATTAACAACAACAACAACAACAACAACAACATTTTTCCTTTTTTTGAACAGCCTTGACTAAGTCCCATTAGATAAACAGGACCTATGGTGATGTACATACAACAGAACTATGAATATGTAAAACTAAAATTAAAAAATGTCTATTTGCCTACTCTAATACTTTTTAAAAAAGATTTATTTATTTATTATATGGAAGTACACTGTAACTATCTTCAGACACCCTGGAAGAGGGCATCAGATCTCATTAGGGATGGTTGTGAGCCACCATGTAGTTGCTGTAATTTGAACTCAGGACCGTCAGAAGAGCAGTCAGTGCTCTTAACTGCTGAACCATCTCTCCAGCCCCCCACCCCAACTGTAATACTTAAAATATTTTCTTAGTTTATGTTTTGTCTTTTTAAATTCATTTTACCATTGTAAATGTTTTATATTCATAGCTTATTTCTTTTTAAAATTACTTTAAAAGTCATGATTGCCTTCTTGAGTTATGAATGGGAAATATCCTGTTACTTGTCTTTTTTCTCTCTAGAATGTGAAAACATTTTTTTTTTGATTCTGGAATATTTCTTTTTGTGATTACCTTGATGATTTTTTAAACATAATTTTTGGACTCTAAGAATGTTGTCTTATTTAAAAATATTTCATTAAATTCTTGTTCTTGTCTTCCTGGTGACATAGCACATATTTTCTATAAAGCTACACTTTTAAATTATTTTTATTGTGTTTTGAAATATGTGTATATGTGCATGTTTATGAGAATCCAGAAAAGGGAATCAGATCCTTTGGAGCTGAAGTTACAAGCAGTGATGAACTATTTAAAATAGGAATTGAGCTCAGGTCTTCTTAAGAACAGTAAGTGATTTGAAATGGTAAGCCATCTCCCTAGGTACAGCCACAACTTTAATGGCCACTTAAGTTCCTTTCCCTTTGTTGGTACTATTTACAAACCATGACTTGCCCATTGTTGTCCTTGATGTTTCTTTCTTCTAAGACTCTGTGGTTAAATAGCTTTAACAGTTTTAAAAGATAAAGTAAATATACTTTAATCTTAATTATGAAAACAAAAGCATTTACCTACATGATATATAAAAAAATCAGAAAATTGAAAGTAAAAAAAAAAAGCATCACCCATAATTACAAAACTAATGTTTGTTAACATTTTTTCTTTTTTTAAATTAGATATTTTCTTTCTTTACATGTCATGATATTTCCTTTCCCAGTTTACCCTCCAAAAAAAAAAGAAAAAAAACAAAACAAAAACCAAAAAACCCTGTTCCCTCCCTCTCCCCCTGCTCACTAATCCACCTCTCTGGCTTCCTGGCCCTGGCTCCTTCCCCTACACTGTGGCATAGAACCTTCACAGGGCCAAGGGCCTCTCCTCCCATTGATGACCGACTTGGCCATCCTCTGTTTGTGATCTCCAGGGACTGAACTCTGGATATTAGACTTGGAGGCCAGAACCATTACGTACTGAGCCATCTCTTTATCCCTGAATGATTATTTTGATAGACTTCAAATACAATTTTAGTTGAGTCTTTGATTTTCCATTATATGATAATGTTATCCTCATGTTTGTTTTAATACATGTCTTTCTTGATTTTTTCCAAGTAGTTTACCTTTTTAGAAAAGAGCTGTTATAAAATTGGGTCTTGTAATATAGACATACAAGAATGAACATATTCAATCAGGAATTAGTAGTGATGATAAAGAAAGTATATGCCTTTATGTGAGTGTACACATATGAACAACATATAGTCTTTATATAAAATGCCTATATATACTTACAAAAGACAAAATTTCAGTTTGAATATTAAAAAGTTACTATTTTGAGTATTTCAACTCATTCTCTTTCCTGACTCTCCCCATACCTGATTCTGCCTCCCTTTTTCTGTTCTCCCCCTCTCTTCCAATCAGATCACTTCCTCCCTCTGCCTCCCATGATTATTTGTTTCCCCCCTTCTAAGTGGGATTTAAGCATCTTCACTTGGGCCTTCCTTCTTGTTTAACCTTTTAGGGTCTGTGGGTTGTATTCTGGATATTCTGTATTTTTTGGCTAATATCCACTTATCGATGAGTACATACCATGAATATCCTTCTGGGTCTGGGTTACCTCACTCAGGATGATATTTTCTAGTTCCATCCATTTGCCTGAAAAATTCATGATTTCCTTGTTTTTAATAGCTGAATTCCATTGTGTAAATGAACCACATTTTCTGTATCCATTCTTTGGTTGAGAGACATTAGATGCTTCCAGTTTCTGGCTATTACAAAT
The DNA here is from genome assembly GCF_008632895.1 of Mastomys coucha. Classification (NCBI taxonomy): domain Eukaryota; kingdom Metazoa; phylum Chordata; class Mammalia; order Rodentia; family Muridae; genus Mastomys; species Mastomys coucha. The sequence continues at coordinate 14,592,261 of NW_022196905.1, forward strand.
AAGGCTGCTATGAACATAGTGGAGCATGTGTCCTTGTGGTATGATGGCGTATCTTTTGGGTATATTCCCAGAAGTGGTATAGCTGGGTCATCAGGTATTTCTAAGTTTTTGAGGAACTGCCAGATTGATTTTGAGAGTGGTCGTATCATTTTGTAATCCCACCAGGTATGGAGGAGTGTTCCCCTTTCTCGACAACCTCACCAGCATGTGCTATCACTTGAATTTTTTATCTTAGCTGTTCTGATTGGCACATATGTAGCCCTATCTGGTCACAGTAGGAGAGCATGCACCTAATCCTGTAGAGAGTTGATGCTGCAGGAAAGGGAGAAATGTCCCAGGGATGGGGGTGAGGAACCCTCTCAGAGGAAAAGGAGATGGTGGATGGAGGAGGAACTCTGGAAGGACTGGGAGCTGGTCAAAATGGCTCAGTGGCTAAGAGCACTGACTGCTCTTCCTAAGGTCCTGAGTTCAAATCCCAGCAACCACACGGTGGCTCACAACCATCTGTAATGAGATCTGATGCCCTCTTCTGAGGTGTCTGAAGACAGCTACAGTGTACTCACATACATTAAATAAATAAATAAATGTTTAAAAAAAAATAAAAAAAATAAAAAGGAAGTTATTATTCATACCAGTTTATCTGCAGTTTTTATATGAATAACAATTTTCTTTTTGGTTATTTACTGTATAATACACACACAGAGACACACAAACATACAGACACACACACACATGCACGTGTGTGTGTGTGTGTGTGTGTGTGTATAAAAAGATCATCAGATCTAGGCACACTATTAACATATGCCAACAATACTAGCATTTGGGAGGCTGAGGTGGATGAATTACAATTTTGGGGACAGTGTAAGCTATGGTACAAGAATCAGCTTGAAGAAAAAAAAAGCATCATGCATTGTTTTTTGCTGAGTTATTTAATTTATTATATAATATTTTGGTGTCTAAATAGAGCAAGTTATTCTTTATCCAAAGGTCAAAGAATATTATATTCAATTTTTTCATAATATTTCTATTATCTTCATGTATCTTCATTATTAAATTTATAACAGTAATCAGGTTGATAATTTCCAGTTTTTCATTTCATATTTGTTATTTTATGCTACTTCACAGATTAATGTTATAAATATTATATAAATCATTTAAATTACATAAATATACATAAATTATATAAATTATACATAAATTATTAAAATAATCCAGATAGCAATAACAACTATTTTTATTATTTAAGAATAGATCTCACTGTTTAGCTACTACTTGTTAGATAGACCAGGCTGCCCTTTAACTTAGAGATTCACCTGCCCCTGTGTCCTAAGTGTTGAAATTAAAAGCATGAGCCACCATCCCTTGCTCAGTTTGTAGCCTGGTCTAAAGAATGATTTTCAGGACAGCCAGGGCTACACAGAGAAATCCTGTCTAAAAAACTGAAAAACAGAAAAAACAAATCAGAACAAAACAACAAAAGATAAAACAGAGAGGGGGGAAAGAGAGAGAGAGAGAGAGAGAGAGAGAGAAAGAGAGAGAGCAAGCGCAAACAAACCCTTGAGTACTGTCATAGGTGATACAATTTCTCTAGCAAGTCTGCTCTCCCTAAAGGTTGCATATTCTCCCTACAGGCTGTCACCAACTGGTGACCAGATATTCAAATAAATGAGCCTATGAGTGACATTTCTCATTCAAACCACCACACTATTTTTGTTATGTAGACATAATTTCATTCAATATTAGGTAATTTTCATAATATTTGCAAATAACACAAACATATAGTTCATATTTCTAATTATTTCTTTTGTGATATATATATATATATACATATATATGTATATATGTATATCTTGATAATTTTGTGTATTTTTTTTTTTTAATTTTCAAGTCATTTTATTAATTCAACAGTACAAGAAGATCCTGTAACCACATCCCTGCCAACCTACTTTCTTCCAAAAAGCAGCAGAGAGGAACAAGGGGATGGTCTTCCCTGGGAGAATTTTAGAAACCATGGTGATAACACAAAAGTAGTGGTAGGCAACAGAGGTGAACAAAACCACAACACAACACAAAGTTAAGCAGAGAGGCTGTCATGTGTAGTTAGGAGTTGAGGGATAGAGTAAGAAGCAGGTCCACCCTTGTCCTCCTCAGCTTCAAAGGCTGCCAGCTCCAAGTGTCTTCTCTTTCCTTATGCAGGGAGCATGAGGACCAAGACAGGACATCCCAGAGGGCAGCCTTCATTGTCAAGCTGGGCACCTCCAACTATCTCAGGAGTGCCACAGCCAAGCCTGCCTTCCTCATCCATTTGAGGAAGGGACATTTGGGTTAGCTAGAAAGAAGAGCAGCTGAGAGGGGCTCCTCATCAGGCCTCAATCCTATCACTGGCAAGGAGTGCTACAAAAACAAAAATAAACCAAGCCTACTTACTGGATCACTAGACCCACGATGACATTACAAGGATAAAAAGGGGTAAGCAGGAAACTTCAGGTTCTTTCAGCCTGCAGTACCATGGATTTGAGGGTCCTGCTGCCCAGCCCCATGTCCCAAAAGCCATGGTAGGCCCTCCCTTGGATCTTTCATCAGGAAAGAAATGAGATAGGATATGAGAGCACCAAGAGCTAAAGAACAGAACTGTCATACTGTGCACCAGATAGGCGTGTGTGTGTGTGTGTGTGTGTGTGTGTGTGTGTGTGTGTGTGTGTGTGTGTGTAAGGGGGTTACACCTGCAGTCCAGACTTTCAGAGGAGCCCCAACTTCAAATACTCTCGTCACTTGGACCACATATCCCAATTTTTGGCAAAACCTGATCACTGAGAGAAAAACACAAGAGAAGCTGAGAGAGGACCAGTGAGTTTGGTATGAGGAAGATGCCTTCTCAGGATCTCTTATCTACAGTCTTGAAGCCCCGGACAGACAATTGCCTGGGACTTCAGTCAGGAACTTTTCTGTTTCCTCAAGGTGTTTGGTTCTCAGAGGGGAATGGAGTAAGTCAGATCCAGGGCAAGTAGGACACAGAGAAAAAGAGAGAAATCCCAGAACCGAGGAAAGGGGTTCTATCTCAGGGAGTGAAGAAACGTTGAACATGTGACAGAAGCTGTGGGCTACACAGGTACTGTAGGCACTGGTGTTGCTGTCATCTGTCACCTGAGCACAGAACATCCTTGCCCTCTGAAACTTCCTCCAGCCTCTTTTCTCTTGTAGCCTCCAGTTAGACTCAAGGAATGACTCTGCTCAACAAAGTTTTAGTTTCCTGGATCTCTGAAGGTACTCAGTGCACAAGTTCCCAGAAAAAAAAAATTAAACCAAACAACAACAACTTCTGCCTCAGTTCCTTTTCTGCTTCTAGGTACCATGTTTCTGCTCCATGGAAATGGCAGGCTAGTGGAAAGTCGAGGAACAAGAGCCACTGCAGGAAAAGGTGGAAAAGGTTTACTTCCCCAGCCCACTGCACTAGAGTCACCCATCATTAGCAGCCACCATCTGGCCCATGCCTTCTCAGATGTAGACAGACTGGAGCTCCTTGATCTTGAGGCAGAGATCACAGGTTCACACTGCAAAGGCCTCGGTGGTCAGCAGGCCAGTCACTCTTGGTCATGCTGGGCCACTCACACTGAAACCACTTCTGGCAGGTGGCCTCACACAAAATGGCATCCTGGCAATCATTCACCTTGCTCCGACCTACACGGCAAGGGTACACCAGGCCTGAAGGAGCCTCCACCTGCTTTGCTGAGGGTTGCCAGACTGTTGGCATCTGGAGTGCCCCCACCTCGACTGCTGCTGCTAGGGAGAAACTGGGCCGATTCCCATTAACAGAAGCAGCCGGGGGAGCCCGAGTGGGGCTCCTGGGGAAAAGCAGTGGTGGCAGGTAGATTCAAGGGCTTCCCACCATCCTCACCACCAGGGCCAGGAAAACCAGGGTGTGGACCAGGGAAGGGACTTGTGTTGGGAGGCAGGCTGGGGAGTTTCTGACCTGGTGCTCCTGGTTGGGTAAAGCGTTGGGGGAGAGGAGGACCCAGCTCCCCTCTAGGAGGTTGTCCCATGGTGGGTGACCATGGGACCAAATCCCCCCACTAGACTTGGCATTATCTACCTACCAGGTGGGCTAAAGTTTTGGCCCAGAGACTGGTTGAAGGGTTGACTTGGGAAAGTTCATGTTCCCTGGGTGCTGATAGCCAGGGCCCTGAGGTGGTATATTAAAAGCTAGACCCAGAGGGTTGGGAGGAAAAGGAGGGGGCTACCTACGAAGTGGCTGGGGACTCCCTCCTCCTCCAGTGCCATAGCCTGGGGATACCTGACCTACAGAGTCTTCCTGTACAGGAAAATCTCCAAAGGGCACAGGACTGCCAAGGAACCGAGGGTCTGTGCCTCTTACCTTAGAGACTTCCAAGTCATCTTCAAGAGGGTTAGAAGTGATTAGATTATCTACCATGGGGGTCGGTCAGCCGTGGGGCACACTTGGACTTTCTTGGTTTCATTTCTGGGCTCTTCATTTGCAGACCAGCCTTGCCCTGCTTCTTCCCGGTGCTAAGACAGCACAGGGTCCAGGGGGTGGGGGAGACTGGGGGTGGTAGGGGGTGCGCTGCCTTCCTCCAGCTTGTCCGGTGTGTGTGTGTGTGTGTGTGGAGGGGTGGGCTCCGAGGTGGCCTTGGATTGAGTCAGCAAGTCAGCATAGGCAGGGAATGGAGACATCCTCGAGCCCAATTTTGTGTATTTTTAAAGATTTTAAAGCATAAAATAAGTTGCCTTAAAACCTCCCTTTGTGCCAGTATTCATTTATCATTTACATTTGATCTTTAGTGGCCATAAAAAGTCTTAATTAATTAAATTAACTTTTAAAGTGTTACTTAAAAACATAGAATTTTGCCTATTAACAGGGTGCCATATGCATCTTATAATTTTTAATTCTGGAAAAATATCAACTTTATTTCTATGTAGGCATAGAAAACAGAAGTAAAATAGAGTACTCACACCGGAACTTTCCAAACCTTGGCATACTAATGTGCTCATACTTCTAACAAATGACTTTCAAGTTTAAGAATTTACTCATACGGGCTCCCCACCTCCCCCTCACTCCCATCCACCACCTTGACCCTTCCCCATCCCTGCATATGGCAATGAGAAAGGATCTCCTAGATCCTCACCAACTGTACCAAAAGTCTGCTGCCTTCTAGATTCTATCTCTAGCATCAGGGCACTTATTCCACTCTCTCTGTCACCACTAGTACTGACAGGTAAGCAATCCACTGACCCTAGCACCTACCAAATTACTGCTGTGTTCTGAGACACCAAGGCTCTGGGGACAGAATGAATCTCTGAACATGAGCTGTCATTCCAAACTTCTGCCACCCACTTGCTCTCAGTGAAAACAGGTAAGGAATTGAAAGACGCTGAGCCTCCACATTCATTCCTGTGCTGCCATGGAAGAAGTCCCCACACTATCAGCCCCAAGCACACACTTCTACCTACCCAACTAACTCCAGATTTGCAAATCAAGCAAAGAAACCAAAATGTTATGAAAATCCACAACAATGTATATTCTCTAAACATTACTAACCCTTTAATAATGACCCACAGTGAAAATTACCTGCAAGAACTTCTAGACAAAGTACTCCAAAGGCCAATTACAACTATGCTAAAACACTTTAAAGAAGACATGAATACAGTCCTACAGGAAAAAAAAAAGCAGCGACATGAACAAAATAAGTAAGTCAATACAAAATATTAAAATAAAAGGAAAAGCCTGTATGAGATAATGTCCAACAAGCCAGACAGAACCCTCAGTGGAAAGCCACACCAATAGCATGGGTTATGTGGGAAAGAGAGTATTGGGGCTGGAAGGTACATGATAAATTAATAAAAATCAATGAATGGGGCAAGAGGGAGCTCTGAGACAACATGAAAAAAGGGCCTCACTTTCCAATTATGAGCTGAGAAGTAGGAGAATATCAATACCATACTAATGTTCTAGAATTCATCTTTTTATAAAATCATAGAGGAAAACCCCACACCTAGCAAAATACATGACTATCTATGCATGAGAGGCCCACAGAACTCCAAATAGACAGACTCAGGAAAAAACAAAAAGAAAAACAAAACGATACAAAAATCTAACCTCCTTACCACATATGGTTTTTAATTTAATCTTGCATTTATTTATTTGTTTACACTCCAGATTTTATTCTACCCACCCCCAAGCATCCTTCCACCCTTCAACTATTCCACATCCCATACCTCCTCCCCATCCCCCTGTCTCCACAAGTATGTCCTCACGATCCATCCCCCACACAACCAGACCTCTAAACTCCCTGGATCCTCCAGTCTCTTGAGGGTTAGGTGCATCTTCTCTGACTGAACACACACCTTGTAGTTCACTGCTGTATATGTGTTGGGGGCTTCATATCAGCTGGTGTATGCTGTCTGCTTGGTAGTCCAGTGTTTGAGACATCCCTGGGGTCCAGGTTAATTGAGACTGCTGGTCATCCTACAGGGTTGCCCTCCTCCTCAGCTTCTTCCAGCTTTTCCCTAGTTCAACCACAGGAGTTAGCAGCTTCTGTCATTTGGTTGGGTGCAAATATCTTCATCTGACTCTTTCAGCTGCTTGTTGGGTCTTCCAGAGTACTGCCATGCTAGGTCCCTTTTTGTGAGTGCTCTATAGTTTCAATAATAGTGTCAGGCCTTGGAACCTCCCCTTGAGCTGGACCCCACTTTGGACCTGTCGCTGGACCTTCTTTCCCTCAGGCTTTTCTCCATTTCCATCCCTGTAGTTCTTTCAGACAAGGACAACTATGGGTCAGGGTTTTGACTGCGGGATGGCAACCCCCTCCCTCACTTGATGCCCTGTCTTCCTGCTGGAGGTGGGCTCTATAAATTCCCTCTCCCTTCTGTCAGGTATTTCATCTAAAGTTCCTCCTTTTGAGTCCTGAGAGTCTCTCATTTTCCAGGTCTCTGGTGCATTCTGGAGGGTCCCCTCAACCTCCTACCTCATGAGGTTGCCTGTTTCCATTCTTTCTGTTGCCCCTCAGGGCTTCAGTCCTTTTCCCCAACTCACTAACAGATCAGGTTCCCCTCTTCCCCGTACCTCCATCCATTTTCCCTCCCAGGTCCATCCCCGCTTGTGATTGCTTTCTTCTCCCTCCCAAGTGGGACTGAGGTGTCCTCCATTGGGACCTTCAGCTTGTTGACCTTTTTGAAGTCTTGAGACTGTATCTTGGGTATTCTGTACTTTTTTCTTTTTGGCAAATATCCACTTATTAGTGAGTACATACCATGCGTATCCTTTTGGGTCTGAGTTATGTAACTCAAGATGATATTTTCTAGTTCCATCCATTTGCCTGAAAAACTCAGGATGCCCTCATTCTTAATAGCTGAGTAGAATTCCATTATGTAAATGAACCACATTTTCTGTATCCATCCTTCTTACATGGGACATCTGTGTTGTTTCCAGCTTCTGGCTATCACAAACAAGGCCACTATGAACATAGTGAAACATGTGCCCCTGTGGCATGGTTGGGCATCTTTTGGGTATATTCCCAAGAGTGGTATTGCTGGGTCTTTAGGTAGATCTCTTTCCGATTCTCTGAGGAACTTCTAGATTGATTTCCAGAGTGGTTGTAGCAGTTTGCAATCCCACTAGCAATGGAGGAGTGTTCTTCTTTCTCCACATCCTCTCCAACATGTGTTTTTACCTGAGGTTTTGATCTTAACCATTCTGATTGGTATAAGGTGGAATCTCAGGGTTGTTTTGATTTGCATTTCTCTGATCATTAAGGACTTTGAACATTTCTTTAGGTGCTTCTCAGCCTTTCGAGATTCCTCTGTTGTTAATTCTAGGTTTAGTTCTATATCCCATTTTTTGATTGTGTTGTTTAGTTTTTTTGTTTTGAGGTTTTTTTTTGTGCTTAGCTACTTGAGTTCTTTATATATTTTGGATATTAGCCCTTTATTGGATGTGGGGTTAGTGAAGATTTTTTTCCCAATCTGTAGGCTGCTGATTTGTCTTGTTTACTATGTCCTTTGCCTTATAGAGAAGCTTTCCAGTTTCATGAGTTCCCATTTATCAATACTTGATCTTATAGTGTGAGCCATTGGAATTCTGTTTAGGAAATTTCTCCCTGTGCCAATGCATTCAAGGCTCTTTCCCACTTTCTCTTCTATTAGATTTAGTGTATCTGGTTTTACAGTTTTTGTAATTACAACATTAAAAACGCAGAACAGGAGCTGGAGAGATGGCTCAGTGTTTAAAAGTACTGGCTGCTCTTCCAGAGGACCTAGGTTTAATTCCCAGCATTCATATGGTAGCTTGCAATGGTCTGAAAGTCCCATTCTAGAAGATTTGACACCCTCACAAAGACAAACATGCCAGCAAAACCAGTAATGTACATTAAATGAAAATAAGTAATTTTAAACATAGAATAAAGAAACAGTATTGAAAGATTTAAGAAAGATAAAGCCCCTTATAAAGTCAAGCCCATTAGAATAATACCTTATTACAAAGTAGAATCTTTAAAACATTCTATGTTCCAAAAGATAACAACTGTCACCCTAGACCATTACACCCAGAAACAGTATTAAAAGTGGAGAAGAAATAAACACATTCTAGGATTAAAACGGATTAAAAGGAATTCATAAATACCTTTTAATGTACATTCATAAATTCCTTTAAAGGTACATAGAGGATATTGGAAAAGAATTCTTCAGTCATAAGAGAAGGACTAACACAGCCTAAAGGTCACAGGGAATAAATGAGCAAGACCAGGACAGCTGTTCAAAGAGGTTGACTTAGTTATAGTTATCATTGCTGTGACCATGACCAAAACAAGGTTGGGAGGAAAAGGTTTATTTGGCCTATACTTCCATAGCACTGTTCGTCATTGAAGCAAGTCAGGACAGAACTCACACAGGACTGATACCTGGAGGCAGGAGCTGATGCAGAGGCCATGGAGGAGAGCTACTTACTGGCTTGTGCCTCTTGGGTTTCTCAGCCTGCTTTCTTATAGGGCCAGCCCAGGGATGGCACCACACACAATAGACTTGGCTTTCCTCCATCCATCACTAAGAAAATGCCCTATGCGTTTGCCTACAGCCAGACCTTAGAGAAGCATTTTCTTAATTGATGTTTTCTCCTCTCAAATGACCTTAGCTTTCATCAAGTTGACATAAAACTATCCAGCACACAGGTCTAAAAAATACCACAAAATCAACAGAATGGCAGGAATTAACATACCTTTTAATCATAAATCTTAATATAAACTATTTCAGTTAACAAATTACAGAATTAAAGACTGGATTAGAAAACAGGCTCTATCATTTTTTTTCTAACTTCAAACAAAACAAAACCAAACAAGCAAACAAATCCAACCATATCTCACCACCAAAGGTATAGCTACCCTAGAGGAAAAGGTGGACATTAATATTTAACAAAATAGATCCCAAACCACACTCATTCAGAGGAGATAAGGTCACATTATACTTACTAAAGAACAATTAACCAAGAGGATGTTACATTCCTAATGATATATCACCAAACACATGTAGACCCAATATCATTTTTAAAACAAGCTACATAAAAACTACAGATTAACCCCAGCAAAGTGGTACTGAGTGACTTAAATAGATAGACAGGCTATCTAGAGAAATACTAAGCACAAAAGATTGGAGTTAAATGATATCATAAATCAAAAGGACCCAACAGACATCTACAGAGCATTCTGCCAAAACACTAAAAAATGCTCATTCTTCTCTGCAGCCCATGAAATGTTCTACAAAATTAACCCCACATTAGGACACAAAACAAGCCTCAACAAATGTAGCAAAAATGTGATAACAACCTGTATTCTATCTGACTACAGTGGAACCATGCTAGATGACAACAACAATAAAAATTCCATAAAGTACATAAATTCATGCAAACTAATACCACACAATCAAATAATAATTTGATCAATGAAGAATTCAGAAATAAAAATTAAAAATTCCTACAAATAAATGCAAATGAAAACATAACATACTAAAATCTATGGAACACAAGAAAGTCAGTTCTAAGAGAAATGGTTATAATGCTAAGTGCCTGCATCAGATAATTTAACATATCTCAGTTTTATAATAAACAATATGCTCAAAGACCTTGCAAAGACAAGAAATAACAAAGCAAATTGCAAAAACAATAGATGAGAAGAAAAAAAAACAAAATCAGCATTGAAATAAATGAAATAGAGCCATACTCACAAAAAAAGTCAATACACACAGAACCATACACACAAAAATACTGTGAGAAACAGTTGGTTCTTTGAGAAATAAACAGGATTGACAAATTATTTAACAGACACACACACATAGAGAATATGCAATAGAATAAAATTAGAAGCAAAAAGAGGGATATTATATCAGATAACAACAAACTTCAGAAAAATATAATACTTTAAAAATAATTTACATTTAACCAAGCTGGAAAATCTAAAAGAAATATACAAATTCCTGGATTCATGTTAAGATTGGAGGATAGTGGATTACAGGTAAATAAGAATAAAGAGATGGAGTTCTGGGTGTGGAAGGGGTTAAGCAAGAAGGGTTATGGGAATGGGGGAATATTGAAATGAAGCCAAAGATTAACCCAAAGGAAGGGGTTATAAAAAACTACATTGAAGATTGCTATCTCAGAACATCATTTTTGTGTGTGTGTGTGTGTGTGTGTGTGTGTGTGTCTGTGTGTGTATGAAGAACATTCATCCACGTAAAATAAATTTAAACTATAATAGACAGTAGAACACATGTTACATGAAAAAAAGCATGGGGTAAAATACTGGGGTTAAAAAAAATAAGCTGGCAAGAGGACAAGGTATGCTAGAGAGTAGGAGGTAGTGAGTGTATTGACATAAACTAAGGATGTATGAAAAAGTCTTATGGAAACCTACTATCTAGTAAATTAATTTCAGAATACAAGATTTAAAAAGAAAGAAAAATATTTGAATGAAATTCTCCTGCATAGGTTGACAATATCACTCCAAGAAGGAAAAAAAAATCTATTAAATGAAACTTACTACATGACATGGGATACCATCATATGAGTTATTGTTGGAATTAAGGAGGACCTAAAGGTCTCCAAAGTGCACAGACTATTGACATTGCCTTTGTTGACCCACCATAAATACATGATAAGACCCTATTACCAAAGAAATAGCACAATTTGGCCATGTGATATGAAGAAATTAATTTTATACTGAACAGGAAAATTCCTTTCTACTTGACATCTTTCATATTGGTAGAAGGGAGTATGCAAACTTCAAGGAGAGAAAACACATCAATGATCTTCTCCAGTATTGGATCCTGCATGTGTCAGTTACAACTTTCCAGGTGAGATATGCCTACTGATGCTACAGTGACACAAGTTTTATGAGTTATCTAACTACTTTCCCATTGGGTCTGAGGCCTGTTCAACAAAACATCATGCTTTGAAATATGAAAGCCCTTGACTAGGTTATATGTCACAGGGTAAATCTAATAGTGTTATTTTACTTAATTGTCAGTAGTCAAATTGCCTTTTAAATATTTACATTTATTCCCATAGAACTGGGATGTACCCTGGCTTGAACTTGCAGGAATAAGGATCTCAAACAGGTATGAAGTGGGAGAATTGAGGATGGGAAATAAAGAAGACAAGAAATAAATTTGAAAAAAGCAATGTTTGGGACCAAGAGGTCTTGAATAAGCTGATGACTGATGTTGAGTAAGTTTAAGAAGTGCAACATTACATATACTATTTGCAAGGGGAGAAGTGGACAAGATTAGTAGAAAAATAAGCCAGATCATGTTGGCAAAGTTATACACAGACACAGCAGCTTAGGACTGATAAGCACATCCTAGGAAAAAGAGTCAGGTCCCCCAAAACTCCAGCCTTGATTCCTCAAGGCTTAGGATCCAGCTCTAGACTGGCCTTGCTAAATCCACTCTTGGTAAAGGACACATATGTAAAGCTCTGCTTTTCCTCTTATCAGACTCTGAGAAAGTCTTGGGTTGTTATGTCTCTGCTTATCTCTCATCCTTGGCCAGAAAAGCTTATTTTTGCAGTGTAGAGATGGATAACTAGTAAATGTACAGAGAATAAGAGATGGAGTAGTCATCCATAAGTGGGATAGGCATTTTAATCATCTGTATTAATATCTATATTAACCCTATTACCAACAACCCTATATATTTCCACACTATGGAAAAGGAGGTATAAAGAATGTAATATAAGAGCCAGATAATTGGACAGGATATTGCAAGTGCCATCTCCTGGACATACCTTGACTATTGTACTGATGAACTCAGTAGCTGGGGATATCTGCATAGGACCCTACAAGATCATATGAGCCAAAGTCCCCCAATATAAATAGAGTGGATGTTATCCAGGTAATGCCACTTACTGAATAGTTATTGGCAATGAATTCTTGCTGACGGAGAGAGAGTCATTCTTTTTTTGAACATGTGGCTATTGGTAGGTTTCCCATGGTTCAGTGAATGGCCCCCTACCCATGCACATATGAGCCACACTAACTTGACTTGGTTTTCAAAAAAGGTTGCGGAAAAGGCCTTGTTTGGAATGTCTGGTAGGAGCTGGAGGAGATAAAGGGCATAGATGTGATCAAGTTTCATTATTTAGATGTATGCAATGTTCAAAATAAAAATCCTTAAATGTATACACACACACACACACACATACATACATATGTATATAACTCATTATAGATGTTGGCAATCTAAATTATATGTAATTTTAACTTGCAGGCAACATTAAAATACAGACTTTTCTTTATTATAGTACCAAGAAATTAACTGACTCTCAAGGAAGACCTTCACTAACAGTTTTTCAGAGGTTTTGTACTTTGGGGTGACCTATTGTTCTAACCAGTAAATGAATATAGTTCTCTGGTAGATACTGGTCGATGTTTTCCTTTATGTTATTAAGAAAAAGTGAGGCAGTGAGGGAGCTTGTTTATAAATTACCTCAGTTACATATCTAGCATTGAGTAGTATTTTTTTAAAGTATGAAAGAATTTTTCTTTGAAGATTTTAGGCTATTCACAATGTACTAGGTATAGATATGCCCAAGCTTTAACTTTTATTTTCATTAGTAAATGTTGTTCTTTGAAGTTCGGGAATGCAGTTCTGTGGAGGAACCCCCCACAAGCATAGAAAAGGCCATAACAAAGAAATAAAATTTTGATAACTTTATAAAATTTAGACAATAACAAATATAATCAATCATGTGCCAGATTGAGCATCTGCTACTTTCTGTTTGCCAATGAGCTTGGCAGGTGAGAAGTTGAATGGAATTGTATGGGAGCACACCATTATATCATATGTCCATCAGAAGTCTACCCACTCCACATGTAATTGCAACAGGAAAACAACAATGAAATGTACTTTAAGTGTATGGTATTTAGGTGCAAATTTATTTTTGTTTGTGAGCCTGGCCTTTAATGGCTGAGCCATCTTTCCAGCCCTAGGTGCAAATTTATATAAGTTGAATTTTAGTTGTGACTGTTTATCAACTGTCTTAGTCAGTGTTGTATGACTATAAATAAACACAAGGACCACAGCTACTTTTATAAAAGAATGCCTTTAATTGGGGCTGGCTTACAGTTTCAGAGGTTCCGTCCATGAGCAAGACGAGGAGCATGGTGGCATAGAGGCAGACATGGTGCTGAAGAAAGAGCTGGGAGTTCTACATCCAGATCCACAGACAGAAGGAAGAGAGCCGAGCTGCTAGGCCTGGCTTGGGCTTCTGACACCTCAAAGCCCACCCTCTGTGACATACCTACCCAGCAAGCCCACACCTCCTCTCTCTTCTAATTAGTGGCAGACACCTCCTGATGAATAAGCATTCTTGTATGTGAGTCTGTGGGGCTCACATTCTTATTCAAACCATCAAGTGACACCAAAATTTCTAAAAAAGGCCTGTCAGGTAAGCAGTCTTTGTGGTTGCTCAAGTTCAATACTGCTTAATGCTGAATGCAGGAAAAGCTTATTTGCTTTTTATTTTATTTTATTTTATTCAATGTCTTATCACACAAACCTTGTACCATTTCATTTCATGTCTTCTCCCGACCTGGATCTTCTCTCAAGTCCTCTAGCTTACAGCTTTACCAGTCTCACACATTTTTTAAAAAAGCTGTAGTCTATCTCTTGATTTGTTAGTGCTGGAGATACTGCATTGATTTCCTGTGTTGGTCTACTACAACTAAATTACCATAGTAATTTATGGCTGAATCAATATCTATATTTATAATTCTATGAAAATATACTTTGGAGCCACATGGTTAAGGTTTCCCATTTCTTATAAAGTCTTAATTTATTCTTAGTATGAATACTCATAGCTCTTATTGATCAATTTGCTGATATTCATATTTCAACATAATTGTCTTTCATTTATTGTAGCATCTGCTCTCTTGAAATATCAATAGCATTTTGTATTTATTTAATAATATTAGTTGTGGATTTAAGCAAGGCCCTAAAACATTCTGTCTGTGTTTTTTCTCACTGTGTAACAAATCATCATCCCACACTTATTTCAGTGCCTACTGGTCAGGTTTTTTTTAAACTTCTTATTTTCCTTATTATTTCTACTGTCCCATTTTTATTTTAAAAGAAATTATTGATTCATAATTCCTGTTTCTAATTTATCCTTTTATATAGTGAAAATACACACAATATACTCCAAGTACGGTTTTCCTTCCTCCATCTTCTTCCAGATCTTCCTTATCCTCCCACTTCTCCAACTCTATGCCTTCTTTCTCTTTCTCTCTTCAGAAAATAAATTGGCAAATAAATAAACAATTAAGTAAATAAATAAAACACACAAAAAACCAAGCATCACATGCAAAAATATACAAATGAAACCAATAAAATCAGAAAATTTGAAATCATAATAAACAAGCAAAATAATGTACGTTTTACAAACCACCACTGAGCTGCTTTGGGGTTGGCATTCTACTCTTAGTCCTGGGGCCTACCCTTAAGAGTAGGTTATAAATCTAGTCATACTGCATTGGAGAAAACCAATGTTTTGTTTGCAAGCTGACCCATATTTCTTACCTGCACAACAATTAATTATCTGATCTTCATTTACAGTTTTCCTTCTGCTTTATTACCTGTGCTCTGTTTTCTGTGAGTATATTACAATGATGGCTTTCACTGACAGGACACTGTCTGTTTCCCAGACACTGCCCTGTTCCATGGTCTAGATCTTTGTGGCTCTCATTCTATTCCTCTCCTCCTGTTGCACCTGTTGCTGTGACCTTCCAATTCCTGTACAGCATTATGAATGTTGGAATTGCCTTTGGATTTTGTCCAGGTTAATGGTTCTTGCCTTCACACTCATAGTTTTGTTGGTGGTAGAAGCTCTGCTGAGGCCTGGCATTTGTGCTCTTCTTGATTTTTGTTTATTTTTTTCCTTCCTTTCCTTTTCTTTCATTCTTTTATTTTATTTTATTTTATTTTATTTTATTTTCAAACAGGATTTCTTGTTTAGCCTTGGCTGTCCTGGAATTAGACCTGTACACCAGGCTGGCCTCAAACTCAGATTCTCCTGCTTTTGCCTCCCTAGTGCTAGGATTAAAGGCATGTACCACCAATGCCTGATTTTGCAGTGATCTGGGCCATATTACTCAGCTATGACTTTAATGTCTCCTGAGTTTAAAGATCCCAAATTAACAGCCACTATGTTCTTTCAACTTGAAAGTTCAGTTCAGTATAATTTGGTGAACATTGTCCTTTACTAATTTTTTAAGGAAGAAAGGTTTGATTCAGCTTATAGTTCTAGGTGATAGTCCATCATGGTAAGAAATCACAGTGGAAGGCACCCGAGGAAGTGGTCCTCAATAATCCTATTCAAGCAACAGAGATCTACAAATGCATACATGCTAGTGTGTGGCTCTCTTCTTCCATTTTAGACATTCCAGGGTCCCCTGCCCAGGGAACGGTTCTGCATATGATTAGATGAGGTCTCCTATATCACTTAGCATAATCAAGCTAATTCCCCATAGGCATGCCCAGAAACATCTCCCATGCTATTCTAGACATAATAGGGGTGATTAATAGTACATTGAGGATGGACTGACTCCTCTTCCTGAGTTCTGGCTTCTTAAAAGAAAAACAGAGGATGGCCGATGTTGGGCATAAACAAGTACACAGGGGACTTTTCCCTGCACTGACCCCATGGAGTCTGTAACAGAAATGTGGATTACCTCAAAGTAACCACACTACAAAGTTTTTATGCATCATGGGTGATGGCTTCCCGATAGGCACATAGATGAAGGCTTCACAGCCTGTATACTCCTGCACCTCCTCAGACCCTGAGGTCATGTACAGTTAAGGGGCCTTGCATAGAAATGGATGGGAATAGTAAGGGTTCTGTGACATTCATTTCTCCTTCCTTCCAGGAAGTGTACCCAGGTACCACCATGATTGACTCTTGCAAATAAGCTTGGTTTTGAGGATAGTATCTTCCAGCAATGGCTATGAGAGTGTAGGATGTCTATCTATGTAGGTATATATTCTCTGAGAACATATATGTTGTGGTGAGCATGGTAAAACTGTAGAAGTCAAAGAATGCATGGTATATGTGTAGAAGTCAAATAGCAAATTGGTGGAGTTTGTTCTCTCCTTCCAAGAAAGAAAGGATTTTTCAAGCATAAGATGCATAAATCAAAGAATAAAGCCAAAAAGGAAAGAGAAAGAAAACTGTGATTAGATATTGCTGTGAGATATCACAAGAATGTCAAGAATCCACAGGCCACATCACTCCATATTATGCTTTTTGTGCACACATAACTTCATGCTACAGATCAGATTATCAAAGTAATAATGATATTAAATTATGTTTGTGTGCACCAAGATGTCACCTCCTCCTCTGTCTCTTCCAGGCTCTCATGTGACTTTTATCCTTTTGAATACTATATAATAAGTGCCCTACTTATGAGATGCTGTTTACTCCAGTTCATTGCTGAAATATGGAAGTTCATGCAGGAATGAGCAAACTGGATTGATATCTACACATGTTAATATAAAAACAACTCTACTGACCCACAGCCAAGTGTTAGATGGAGCTCAGGAGGTCTTGTAGAAGAGGAGGGGGAATGATTTACAGACCTAAAAACATTAGGAACTTCAGAAGAATACTAACAGAGTCAAGTAACATGGACCCTTTTGGGGCTCCTGGAGACAGAACAACCGAAAAACAAGCTTACATGGGCTAGACCTAGACCCCTTGCACATGTGTTTCAGATGTGCAGCTTGGTCTTCATGCAAGTCCCCCAACAATTTGAGTAGGGGCTTGCCTTGACTCTATTGCCTGCCTCTGGATCCTGTCTCCCTAACTGAACTGCCTTGTCTGGCCTCAGTGGGAGAGGATGTACTTAGTCCTGTTGTAACTTGAGGTGTCATGGTTTGTTGGTTCCCCAGGAGAAATCCCAACTTCTCAAAGGTGAAGTAGAGGGAGGAATGGAAGAAGGGGCCTTGTGAGGGGGGAACTAGGAGGAGGGGAGGCTGCAATTAGAATGTGAAATAAATAAATAAATAAATAAATAAAGGAAGAAAGAAAGAAAGAAAGAAAGAAAGAAAGAAAAAAAGAAGGAAAGAAAGAAAATTGCAACTCTATTACAATTGACTCTTCTGTACCACTCTTGGGTATCTACTCAAAGGACAACAAATCAACATATTACAGAGATACTTGCATTACAGTGCCTTCTATAACACTACTCATAGAAACTAAGTTATGGAATCAACCCAGATGTCCACCAACAGAGGAATGGATAAAGGAAGTATGGTGTCTACACACAACTACTTATTATATAAAGAGAAATACAGTTATATTATTTGCAGAAAAATGACAAAACTGATGATAATATTAAATGAACTAACTCAGTTTTAAAAAGGGAAATATCACATTTTCTCTATTTGTGGCTTCTATATTCTATATCAATACACAAAGTCATGTATACCCATATATGGTTATGTCAAGTTAAATTAGAACATTTTTCTGGAGCAATGAAAATGTTGGATGTTTTAGTATTCTGAGCTTAACTGATGTCATTTGTCTTGGTAGACATGGCAACTGGAGAGGTTTGGCAAAGGGATGGAGCTTCATTTTTAAAAAATTAATTTTTGATAATTTCATATATGAATATAGTAAGTATATTAGATCTTTTCTTTATTTACATTGCAAATTTAATCCCCTCTGAAACTCCCCAAATTCCACCCCCTTTCCCTTCCGACTAACATACCCACTCCTGCTTCCCTCTCTTGGCATTCCCTTACACTGGGGCATCAAGCCTTCACGAGACTAAGGGCCTTTCCTTTCACTGATGTCCCACCAAGTCATCCTCTGCTACATATATAGCTGGAGCCATGGGTTCCTCCATGTGTATTCTTTGGTTGGTGGTTTAGACTCTGGGAGCCCTGGGAGGTTCTGGTTGGTTCATATTGTTGTTTCTCCTGTGGAGCTGCAAACCCCTTCAGCTCCTTGGGTTCTTTCCCTAGCTCCTCCATTGGAGACTTTGTGCTCAGTCTAATGGATGGCTGTGAGCATCCACTTCTGTATTAGTCAGGTGCTGGCAGAGCCTCTCAGGAGTCAGCTATATCAGGCTCCTATAAGGAAGCACTGGTTGGCATCCACAATAGTGTTTGGTTGGGTAACTGTATATAGGATGGATCCCTAGGTGGGACAGTCACTGGATGGCCTTTCCTTCAGTTTCTGCCCCAAACTTTGTCTCTGTATTTCCTACTATGGGTATTTTGATCCCCCTTCTAAGAAGGACCAAAGTATCCACACTGTGGTTTTCCATCTACTTGAGCTTCATGTGGTCTGTGAATTGTATTTTAGGTATTCCGAACTTCTAGCTAATATCCACTTATCGCTGAGTGTTCTTTTGTGACTGAGTTACCTCACTCAGGATGATATTTTCAAGTTCCATCCATTCACCTAAGAACTTCATAAATTCATTGTTGTTTTTTTCAAGTTGTTAATAAAGAATTTATTCTTTTTTTTGTACATAATGTTTTTTATTAGATATTTTCTTTATTTACATGTAAATTTCTCCTTTCCCAGTTTCCCCTCCAAAAAACAAAGAAACAAACAAAAACAACAAAAACAAACCACTGTTGCCTCCCCCCTCCCCATGCCTGCCACCCCACCCTCTCCCACTTATTGGCCCTGGCATTCCCCTACACTGGGGCACAGAACCTTCACATCTCTTCCTATTGATGATCGAATTTGCAATCCTCTACTATACACATGCTGCCAGAACAATCAGTGCAGTCCTTGGTTGGTGGTTGAGACCCTGGGAGCTCTGAGGGTACTAGTTAGTTCATATTGTTGT
>NW_022196905.1:14612790-14615317 GCF_008632895.1 Mastomys coucha
CAATGTATGTGCTTTGATGTGCAGATCCCTGATCCACTTGTACTTGAGCTTTGTAAAAGGAGAAAGGAATGGATCGATTTGCATTCTTCTACATGCTGACCAAATGTTGAACCAGCACCATTTGTTGAAGATGGTGTCTTTTTTCCACTGGGTGGTTTTAGCTCCTTTGTCAAAGATCAAATGACTATAGGTGTATGGGTTCATTTCTTCAATTCTGTTCCATTGAACAGAATTCTATTCCAATTATATTCCTGCCTTTTACTGTACTAATACCATGCAGTTTTTATCACAATTGCTCTGTAGTATAGTTTGAGGTCAGGGATGGTGATTCTCCCAGAAGTTCTTGTATTATTGAGAATAGTTTTCCCTATTCTGAGGTTTTTTGTTATTCCAGATGAATTTGGAAATTGCCTCTTCTAATTCCGTGAATAATTGAGTTGCAATTTTAATGGGGATTTCATTGAATCTGTAGGTTGCTTTTGGCAAGATGGCCATTCTTACTATATTAATCCTACCAATCCATGAGCATGGGAGATCGTTCTATCTTCTGAGAGCTTCTTCAATTTCTTTCTTCAGAGACCTGAAGTTCTTGTCAAACAGATCTTTTAATGGCTTAGTTAGAGTCACATCAAGATATATTATATTATTTGTTACTATTGTGTTTCCCTAATTTCTTTTTCTTATTAGATATTTTCTTTTTTTTTATTAGATTTTTCTTTATTTACAAGTCATACAATATCTCCTTTCCTTAAAATATTTTTTATAAAAAAATAAAATAAAAGCAAATGCCAAAACAAACTCCTGTTCCCTCCTCCCTCCCTGTGCTCATCACCTACCCTCTCCTGCTTAGTGGTCCTGGCATTCCCCTACTCTGGGACATAGAACCTTCAGAGGGCCAATGGCCTCTCCTCTCATTGATAACCGACTTGGCCATCCTCTGCTATACATATGCTGCTGGAACCATTAGTCCCACCATGTTTACTCTTTGGTTGGTGGTTTAGTCCCTGGGAGTTCTGAGGGTACTAGTTAGTTCATATTGTTGTTCGTCCTAAGGGGCTGCAAGCCCTTCAGCTCCTTGGGTCCTTTCTCTAGCTCCTTCATTGGGGGCCCTTTGCTCAGTACAATGGATGGCTGTGAACCTCTACTTTTATATTAGTTGTGCACTGGCAGAGCCTCTCAGGAGACAGCTATATCAGGCTCCATTCAGCCAGCACTTACTGGCATCCACAATAGTGTCTGGGTTGGCCTGGAGGTGGTGGCACACACCTTTAATCCCAGCACTTGGGAGGCAGAGGCAGGCAGATTTTTGAGTTCAAGGCCAGCGTGGTCTACAGAGTGAGTTTCAGGACAGCCAGGGCTACACAGAGAAACCCTGTCTCGAAAAACAAAAACAAAAACAAAAACAAAAAAAAGTAGTGTCTGGGTTTGGTGATTGAATATGGGAAGGAGTTCCAGGTGCAGCCTCTGAGTTGTCTTTCCTTCAGTCTCTGCTCCATACTTTGTCTCTGCAACTCCTTCCACAGGTATTTTGTTCCCCCTTCTAAGAGAGATCAAAGTATCTACAAATTGGTCTTCCTTCTTCTTGAGTTTCTTGTGGTTTGTGGATTGTATCTTGGATATTCCGAGCTTCTGGGCTAATATTCACTTATCAGTGTGTGAATACCATGTGCGCTCTTTTGTGATTGGGTTACTTATTTTCTTTCTCAGCTTGTTTATCCTTTGAATAGAGAAAGGCTACTGAGTTGTTTAAGTTAATTTTGTATCCAGACAGTTTGTTGATTTTGTTTATCAGGTTTAGGAGCTCTCTGGTGGAATTTTTTGGGTTGCTCAAGTATACTATCATATCATCTGCAAATAATGATATTTTGACTCCTTCCTTTCCAATTTGTATCCCTTTGACCTCCTTTTGTTGTTTAATTGCTCTGGCTAGGACTTCGAGTACTATAACTACTATATTGAAAAGGTAAGGGGAGAGTAGACAGACTTGTCTAGTCCCTCCATTTAGTTTGATGTTGCCTACTTGTTTTGCTGTATATTGCTTTTACTATGCTTAGATATGGGCCTTCAATTCCTGATGTTTCCAAGACTTTTATCATGAAGGCGTGTTGGATTTTTTCC
Organism: Mastomys coucha; assembly: GCF_008632895.1. Lineage (NCBI taxonomy): Eukaryota > Metazoa > Chordata > Mammalia > Rodentia > Muridae > Mastomys > Mastomys coucha. The sequence goes on from NW_022196905.1 coordinate 14,614,909, forward strand.
AATGCTTTCTAAGCATCTAGTAAAGTGATCATGTGGTTTTTTTCTTTGAGTTTGTTTAGGTAGGATTACATTGATGGATTTGCATATATTGAACCATCCCTGCATACCTGGCATGAAACCTAATTGATCATGATGGGTGGTCATTTTGATGTGTTCTTGGATTTGATTTGTGAGAATTTTATTGAGTTTTTTTGCATCGATATTCATAAGGGAAATTGGTCTGAATTTCTCTTTCTTTGTTGGGTCTTTTTGTGGTTTAGGTATCAGAGTAATTGTGGCTTCTTGGAATTAATTGGGTAGTGTTCCTTCAGTTTCTATTTTGTGGAATAGTTTGAAGAGTATTGGTATTAGGTCTTGTTTGAAGGTCTTAGAGAATTCTGTATTAAACCCATCTGGTTATGTTTTTTTT
>NW_022196905.1:14615327-14638764 GCF_008632895.1 Mastomys coucha
ATGACTCCTTCTATTTCTTTAGGAGTTATGAGACTATTTAGATCATTTATCTGATCCTGATTTAAATTTGGTACCTGGTATCTGTCTAGAAAATTGTCCATTTCATCCAGATTTTCCAGTTTTGTTGGGTATAGGCCTTTATTGTAGGAGCTGATGATTTTTTGGATTTCCTCAGGTTCTGTTGTCCTGTCTCTCTTTTCATTTATGATTTTGTTTATTTGGATACTGTCTATGTGCCCTCTGGTTAGTTTGTCTGAGGGTTTATCTATCTTGTTGATTTTTTCAAAGAACCAGCTCCTGGCTTTGTTGATTCTTTTTATAGTTCTTTTTGTTTCTAATTGGTTGATTTCAGCCCTGAATTTGATTATTCCATGCCTTCTACTCTTTTTGGGTCTATTTGCTTCTTCTTGTTCTATAGCTTTCAGCTGTATTGTCAAAGTCCTAGTGTATGCTCTCTTTAGTTTCTTTTTTGAGGTACTCAGAGCTATGAATTTTCCTCTTAGCCCCACTTTCATTGTGTCCCATAAGTTTGGGTATGTTGTGGTTTCATTTTCATTAAATTCTAAAAAGTCTTTAATTTCTTCTTTATTTCTTCCTTGACTAAGTTATCATTGAGTAGTGTTTGTTCAGCTTTTATGTAAATATGGGCATTCTATTGTTTGTGTTCTTATTGAAGACCAGCCTTAATCTATGGTGATCTGGTAGGATGCATGGAATAATTTCAATCTTGTATCTGTTGAGGCCTGTTTTGTTACCGATTATATGGTCAGTTTTGGAGAAAGTGCCATGAGGTGCTGAGAAGAAGGTATAGTCTTTTGTTTTAGGATAAAATGTTCTAAAGATATCTGTTAAATCCATTTGGTTCATAACTTCTGTTAGCTTCACTGTGTTTCTGTGTAGTTTCTGTTACCATGATCTGTCCATTTCTGAGAGTGGGGTGTTAAAGTCTCCCATTATTATTGTGTGAGGTGCAATGTGTGCTTTGAGCTTTAGCAAGGTTTCATTTATAAATGTGGGTGCCCTCGCATTTGGAGCATAGAAGTTCAGAATTCTAAGTTCTTCTTGGTAGATTTTTACCTTTGATGGGTATGAAGTGTCCCTTCTTCTCTTTTTTGATAACTTTAGGTTGAAAGTCAATTTTATTTGATATTAGAATGGCTATTCCAGCTTGATTCTTGGGACCATTTGTTTGGAAAATTGTTTACCTGTTTTTTACTCTGAGGTAGTGGTTGTCTTTATAACTGAGATGGGTTTCCTGTATGCAGCAAATGTTGGGCCCTGTTCATGTATCCAGTCTCTTAGTCTATGTCTTTTTATTAGGGAATTGAGTCCATTGATATTAAGAGATATTAAGGAAAAAGTGATTGTTGCTTCCTGTTATTTATGTTGTTGGAAGTGGAAATTAAGTTTTGATCAGATACACCTCCATTTCCTTCTTTCAAGTTTTTCTCCTAGCTCAGTCACCCACCATTTTCCCCCTCCTTCTAACTTAATTGTTTTTTTTTTTAACCTGATAAATCTACTCAGTCCTACCAATATATACATGGGTAGCAGACAACGTATTTGCGTTTGAGTAGCTTCTCAATGGTTACATACCCAAGGAAAAATTACTTTCCATCCCTATCAGCCAACATTGCTAATAGATCTTCAGCTAGAGGTTAGATTTTATAATCTGCTAACTTGATCTTATACACACAATAACACTTTCTGTGAGTTCCTGTGCACAGTGGTTCTGTCATATCTAGAATACATATTTTTGTGGCAGATGTCCACTACTTCTTGCTCTTACAGTCTTTCTACTCTCTCTTCAATAATGGTGCATAAGCTTTGAAGGTAGGAAGCATGATATAGATGTCCAAGTAAAACTGGGCACTCAATGCTCTCTCATTCTTTTGATGTTGACTATCTTATACTTGAGTCATTGGTCAGAGAAATCAAAGTGGCTGTGACCTGGAAGCTGGAGTTCTACTGGTCAGTTTTCATTATGCTGGAAGTTCTATGCAGACTTTCTGGGAGGAAATGTGAAAACAGGGTTTCTCAGATGTGAACGCTTCCAGTAACAGTAATGATCTGTCGAGATGCATGCAGTGGTAAAATCATTATAGGAATAATCAACTGCTTTCTGATTTAAAGTCTGTCCACATGACTGAACTCATGCCTGCTCCTGTTAAGTACGCTAAAACGCTATACTTGGGTTTGTTATGATCCCTATGGGGAGAACTTAATACTATTATTCTACTGAATGAACATACTAATAAACTGTTCCCTAAGTTCTGATCTTCATAACCATAATTCAATAGATTTTTCAGCTCTCATGAGAGAAACTCTATTCGCAGTAAATTAATATAGAAATCTACAGCTAGTTAATGTGCAAAAACTAAGAAGTTTAATTTTAAAACAAAAAATTAAGAAGTTTCTCATTTGAGAGTTTTATCAAGTGGGGTAAATTCAAACATCCTAGGCTTATTTTATCTGTTGAGTATTTAGCAATAAATTCATTATCACCTGAAAAAGATCATTGCTTCTTACTCATTGAATAGACTTTGATTTTATGTTTTCAATTATTTGGTGTAGCTAGCTAAAATTGTGCATGTGTGCATTTTCAAGAGCTCCCAATGATCTCTAAAGAAAATACAAAGAAAAAAAATCTTATAAGTGTAGATCTGAAGGTGGAAAGAAGGAAATAGAATATTATCCTTTTTGTTTCAACTTTACTGTGTTAGGAAGTGACTGTGTAACTAACCAGATGCTTAAGGAGGAAAAATCATGGAACCCTTAAAGTAATTTCTTCCATACATATTGAGTTCTTCCTGTACCTGAGGTCAAGGACTGAATGGTTTTTCTTTGAGTTTTATCCTAGCTTTTCTTATAAGAAATGTGTTTGTTCTATTTTTTTCTAATCTGTTTTGTACTCAAGCATATCTTATCATTACTAGCTAATTCCAGGTTCAAAAAAAGAAAAAAAGAAAGATGCCTTTAAAGTGTTCTTGAATCTTGCTATTGAACTGTTGTATGTTTATAAACACAAACAAGATAGCATCATAATGTAGAGATGGGAAAGAGTCAGTAATATTGTTATAAGGACCTTGCTGCTTTTGTATTTTTAAATGGCACATTTTTGCATTATAACAATGCCAACTCTATATAGGAAATGTATAAAATGAAATAAAATAAACTTTTGGATTCATGGGAATTTTCTTTCCAGTTTTAATAAAAATAAGCCATCCTATAGTTTTGTAATCGGACTTTTAATCAGGTAGTCATTCCTGTGCAAGTAGATTGATGATAAGGAAAAAGCAACTGCATAAGTGGTTGGAGGTAATGTTTTTACAGGTCAAGGTTGCAGGATAGGCTGATGGGCAACATTCCATGTAATTTTTAGTTTGGAGCAGACATTTAATAAAAGCTAAACCAGGAGTGTCTTGAAATAGTGTAGTGGTTCAATCTTTGTCTGCCCTAAAGCTTGCCTTCTCAAACTACTGCACAAATAGGAAGGAAAACTCCAATGTTTGGTGGAAATTCTTACAGAGAATCATTATATCCTGGCTTGTAAGAATCACACCTTACAAGATGGAACTGAAGAGGTTGAGAGCATAACATACAAACTATGCAGTTGTGTTACAACTACAAGCAGCAAATAAGGTTTCCACATGAAAGGCATCCACTCTATAAATCAGCATTCATATGAATAATATGTAAAGTTAACCCAAAGAAAATCATTATAAATAAAACTTTCAAAATGAATCCAAGCCTTCCTAGACTCATCTCTTCACAGAACTCACTATCTTCCCTTCTCTTGCTGTAGGAATTTTCATAGCTGTCTGATTTGTGTAAGTTATTGACACTACTCCTTCTTCATGCTTCAATTCACTGAGAAGGCTCCAGAGCCATGAGAAACTTGTGTGTGCTTATTTTCCTTCACCAAATGCCAGTTTAAATTTTGATCTGTGTCAGACTCTGGGAAGAAAGAATGGACGTGGAATTTTGCCACTTTATGCTTTGTCTCATCACTTCTCTTTGAAGGGCTACTTCATAAGTGTGAAACTTCTACAGTGGCATAAAGCTTGACCTCTAGAGGGGCCCCACCTTCAAAAGCACTTGATGCTGTACCACTGTGATCTGGTATTTAGAATCATTGTGTAGAATTTGTGGAGGACATGCACATTTTGCATTGTAATTCTAGTGAATTCTAGACTCCAGAAAGATTCAGGTGAGCCACCAGATGACAGAGGTGCATCTGTGGTGAGTGGGCAGAGTCATGACACCCAGCAGAGCTCTCCACTTACAGCTCTACTTCAGAAGTTTAGGGGTGGCAATTTCTATCCTATTAAACATGAACAACCAGAGATACTTAAAATGTTCTTTCTGCCTTTTATTACTGCCCAGGGCAAGTTAACTATTTTACTAGAGAGGATAAAAAGGAAATGGGAAAGGAGGTACCAGTGTCTCTCTTTTTCTTTCAACCATTTCATGCAGCAGTAAAGTAGCCGAAGAATGTGTCAATGGAGGAATCACATATTGGAATGTGTGGCAGAAATAGTGGAGTTTGTGAACACCTGCTGTTCTGGTAAGAGCATAGTGTGCATTTACAAACAAGCTCAGAGATCCCAACTGCTTTTAGCTTTCTGTTCAGTTGCTATGATGCTTAATCTTGATTGCCAATTTGACAAGATTTGGAAGTATCTAGAAACCACATATTTTGGTTTTTAGCTATTTTCCAAAGAGGTTTAACTGAGACAGAAGGAAACCCACTGTGTATATGGGTTTCACCATACCATAGATGGGGCCCCAGGCTGAATAAAATGGGAAAGGTGAGCAGTGTACCATAAGTCACTTCTCTCTTCTTTCTAACTATGGATACAATGTGACAAGCTGTCTCATGTATCTTGAATAATGGTTCCATCCTCTCTCACTGCCAGGCCATTCCCATGACAATGGATTATACTCTCAAACTATGAACCCTAAATATCCTTCCCTCTTTACACTTTTTGCTGTGACAAAATGCCAAATAGTCACTAGTACCGAGATTTGGTGTCTAGTAGTGGGGATGTTGCTGTGATAAGATTGAACATACAGTTCATGGGCTTATAGAGCTTATTTTCAGGAAGAATATGAGAGTATTTGGATCTGCAGGCTAGCGATGCCCTAGAACATTGTAAGCAAAGCTGAATGGGACATTATGAAAAAAGTAAGTGAAATCAGAATTCCAAGAGAAAATCCAGACAATAGAACTTTCAGAGGTCAACAAAGACTGAGTTAGGTGGGCCAGAGGCCATCAGGATTATATTCTGGAAAACAATCTGTATAAATTCTACCTGTGTCCTGGAAATATGGGTAAGAGTATATCCAAAAGCATTCCTGAGTAATTTATTAGAGGAAACACAGACATAACATCCAGGATGTGACATGGTTAGTATTCACTGCTCTTAGCTCTATACTGAGAAAGAACAGAGTAATATGAAAATACGTGATAAGTTAAAAAAGAGTTGTGAAAGTCAAAGTTGCAGACAAAGTAGGTACATACAAAGCAGCTGTTAGATTTTTAAAAGATTACTGTCATTGAAAAAACAACCTCTTTCACTGGGATAAGACTCCACCAGTGGACAGCTCTAACTATTGAAACCACTAGAGCAGAAAGACTCCAAATGGAGGGTGCCACTGAAAGGATTCTGTGCAAAGAACAACCTCCCAGGGACGTGTTTTTGCAGGTTTACCTGCTAAGGCACACGCAGGCCATTAAAGCTGTGTTAGAAAAAGACATCTTGAAGTGACTACGGAACTTGATTGAATAATCCACACAGTTCTTCTTTTATAAGCATAAAAGTATAAGAGATTTTGGACTCTAGAGGTTTGCATCAAGATTCTGGAAAATTGCTAAGGCCTGAAAATATGTAGCAGGGTCAATCTCTAGCAAGGAGGCCCTGAGATGCTTCTACATGATGTGGTGGTGAGGTGTCAAGCTGCAGTGGAGATCCCAACATGATGAAGGTACTAGGATCATGACTTCACATCCACTGAAGGACTCTCAGGTGTACAGTAGAACCAGTCCAAGTTAGAAGCCACCTAAATGTTCTTTATGAGGTGGAAGAGTGGAAAGATGGGCTCCCTAAGCTCATTGGTGCATATGATGCCATTTCAGTTTCCTAGACACTGAACATGGAGCTTCAAGGTATGGTACTGGTCTCACTAGGTTAGCAGTTTCTTTAGTTCAATATTTCTCAGCTATTCCTTATTTTGGAATGGTAATGTTGGTCTTTGCCACTGTATATTGGATGTATGTAATGTATATTATTTAAAATTTTAAATTGACTCAACGTTAGGAATTTCTCTTGAGTGTCTGAAGAGATGTTAAGATTTTGAATAATACTAGAATTATTACTGTTTGGAGGACTGCTATGGATGACCTAAATTCACTTTGAAGGCCACAGGTTGAATGTTCTGTTTTAAAAGTTGGTTGTCAAGATAGTTAATGTTGATTGTTAACATGACAGCATAAAATCTGGGAAAAACAACTGGCTTGTTTGTGAGTGTCTACACAGAGGTCTAACTAGGAGCATTGCACCATGATCTATAACCCAGACTGAACACTGAAGAGAAAGCAGGTGGAGCTCAGGCATTCATCTGTCCCTGCTTGGTGACTGTGCTAGCTATGTGGCCAGGTGTCTCTTGCTTCTGCTCCAATAGCTCTGGTGACTTTCACCAGCACACTTTCCTTGTCATGACAGGGAAATATTCTCTTATACCAAAACATATTCTTCTATTCTGATGCAGCATTATGGCAATAAAGCGAAAATAGTTAATAAAAGTGGTGTGAACATTAAAAAATAATGTATCTTTAAGCACTCTAAGGTTCAGGAGAAAAGTATCAAATAAAATACAGTTTTCATTTTAGTGATGGGCAACTAGTACTTATGGTATTCACCTTTTTTTGGGGGGGGGCAATTTTGTTTTCAGGAGCTTTGAGGGCCAGAGGTGGATTGTTATGATTAAAGTGCTTGGTGCCACATTTATGGAAGATAGACTGATGATGGTTAAGCTTGGTTTTTTAATGTGACAGAAGAACACAGTAAGACTCCTTTCCCATATAGGAGCTGTATCTCCTGGTCCCTGTTCACTCCCCTGTGGGTATCCTACTTCATGCCTAGCTTGCTGAGAATCAACGTCAACTGCAGTTTTCCTTACTGCTATCTTTAGTCTGAGATATTAGCTAATATCAGATATTTTCTTCTTAGGGCTTCATTATATAATCTTTGTAACTTGTACTTTGCATAAGATTGTCTTCTACATTGGTAAATGAACACTCAAGTGCTTTCTGGAGATGTGTGTGTTCTTCTAATGCATTTTCAGTTAAGAAAATGATAACCCCGAATTCCTATTTAGTTAAAATGTTTCATATGTTACATTATGTAGGTACCAGAGAAAAGTGATTTGATTTCTTATAATTGATATAGAAGACCACATAACAACATAAGTGGACTTAAAATACAGGTAAAGAGGTACACGTATTCCTCATTCCAAGCCAGGGTTTTATATGCACATAGCAGGTCCTTGGTTTGTCTTAGTTCAAGGAGTGAGGTTTAGATGCTGGTCTTTAGTGATTATTGTTCCTTTAAAATAACAACTTTAAAAGTATAGCATACTGTAATCTAAACAGTAGGAAAATTTTGTATGTATGCGTGCACATGTGTGTGTGTGTGTGTGTCTGCATTTTCTAAGAACAGAGTTCCCTTTTGGTTAATTTACTTCTTATTTGTAAAACTCACTTTTAAGGAAAATTGTTCTGTCATTAGAAGTGATTAATCCACCTCCACATTTTCTATCATCACTGCATTTAATTAACATGGTGTGTTCCTTCCTTTGAGAGATTAGCAATTAAACAGTTCCAACTCACCTCATCAACACACACCTGAAAAATTAAAATAGATGCCCGTTCTTAATTGTTGTGCACAGTCATCTCCTTGCATGATGACCTTCAACTGGTTTTCTTTTCTTTCTTTCTTTCTTTTTTTTTTTTTTTTTTTTTTTTAGAATTTCATCATATGAAGAGTAATTTCAAATACTGTTCTGAGGGTTTCAGACACAGATTTCTACGCTTTAGTAATCATAAAGTGAATTAAAATAAATGCACTCCTACTAATGTATTCATATTAAAGACCTACAATAAACATTAATTTCTTAAGCAAAACTACATGTTTAAAGTAAAGTAAAGCTGAATTTGAGACCAGTACTTTGCTTCCTAAGAGACTGAATAAACTATATAGAATAACACAGAAGAACTAGTAGCCTTGTCTTCTACAACATGGGACTTGTTTTATTACAGAATCTTGGCTTCAGGTAAGGCTTTCTTCCTGACATTTCAATGATTCAGTATTTGTCACAAATATATTGGTTGGCAAAAAGAATGCAGTCATTTGAAATTAATTCTGAGCAATGATCCATAAGCCTTAGGTGGAGGAGTCATATTGCAGTTGTATCTTGAGACTGAGCTTTATCACTCTGCATCTTGATCAGTTGTGGTTTTCCGTACTGCCATGTTTGTTGCAAGGAGTTCTTTCCTCGATGAGTAAATTTTTTCTAAAAACACAAACCTTGTTTCTGTCATCCAGGATTAGGCCTGTGAAGAATGATGCCCACAGAATCAAGAGAAAGAACACTCAGTATGCAAATTCATTAGACAGCAAGAGAAGGAAAAACTCTTGTGGAATGGAGGGTCTCGAAGAGTGAGAAACAAAAACATTCACGTGTGGTAGAGTACGAGGCTAGAAAAGAATGGTTGTCGGGGTAAAGAATGATTGATGGGCGTGTGTGATGACTGATTTCTTCCTGGAACAAGAGCTGCATGGACTGATAAGTTTATTGAAAGGCAACCATAGGGCTATCTGTGGCTACTCACATCTGAAGTCTTTGCTTCCTTCTCCATGACTTGTTGCTTACTGCCTAGGGATCACCTGACACTCATTCTAAAATTCCTCAAGGCAATCAACTCTATAAAGAGCAAGGGTTTATTCTGACTCAGATTTGGGGATTTAGGCTATGATAGTTGTTTTGATCCTTGGACAAGAGAGCATTTCACAGTGGCAATAAGATAAAACAAAATCATTCACTTAGTGACCAGGACTCAATAGAGAGAAAAAAAGGAGTTAACACCATACAGGCCTTTTAAGAGTTAACCTTAAATGATCTAAAGATCTCTTCTGGAGCTAACTCTCAAATGTTCCGTGAGCCCCCAATAGTGCCACTTTGGGGACTACATAAAAATATTTATATAAAATATATAAATATATTTTATAAATATAAATAGGTGGTCATGGGAGGTGGAACATTCTGAATCCAAACTACAGCAGTCGATAAAGTATATCTTGTGGAAGGAATACAGTATTATTAAGATGTTTTCTAAAGTAACAGTGCAAATCACAAGAATTATATATATATATATATATATATATATAATTATATACATATCTACATATGCACATTATATATATATATATATATACATATATACATTTGACTTGCACTGTTACATATATATAATTAAGGCATATGGGACTGTTCTACAACAAGCTCTGCCTTAGTTCCCACTGTCTACTTGACATCTCCACACAAAGATCACATGAGAACTGTGGTTTCAGTGTATCCTAACACAAATACATGGTCTTCTCAACCAAGACTGCTGTTAGCAGACACAACATTCATTATGGGTGGCACTCTCCCCTACCCATCTGTAAAGCCAGGGATCTGAATGCTTCTTCCTCCTGTTCTTCTCGTTGCCTTCTTGGCCCAAATGTCAAATTGCACAGCCTCTATTCACCCCCATGCTAGGTCTGTGCTTGTATTACACAGCCCTGTACTGACTATACATCTTATTTACCACAGTAATCAATTGTTAAAATGTGTTATCACTCACACATTTATCTCACCTAATAGAGTGAAAAAGTACAAGAGCTAGGAATGAAATAATTTGTGTTCCTGCCATGTCTTAACTCCCCCATTGGTTTCAACCTCACAATTAGCAGGCACTCAGAAAAGGCTGTTGCATTAACAAGAAACATGATTGGTGTTAGAAATGAGCACCAAAAAGACTTAACTGATATCTCTGATCGTTGGTGGCAATTCTCTGAAGGCTGTGTGCTTAGTACGAAGATGCTACAAAGAGACTGGCTGGCCAGTGTCATGACTTGATGGCTGCTTTAACTTGCTACATGAGGAAGAGAGAAACATTTCTGTGTTAAAATTAGAGATCTGGAACAAAATAGACTATCAGGACTAATACAAGAATTAGTCTCTCAAAAAGGAATAATTTTAGCTATAGAATTTTATATTTGATATTGATTTGAGGTTAGTTAGTGATTGGCAAGGCAGATGGTGAGCTATGCTATATCTTGGAAATATTTCAGTACAATTATTGCCTATAATATCCTTAGAGAGAGTGTGTGAAACTCATGGATCAGCAACTGGACTGTAGTAAAAGTAATTGAAGGTATTGAGATGTGAATATATTATCTGCTACACTAGGCTGTATTGGCATGATTCTCAAAGACAGAAAAGAACTCAGAATATATGGCTAATTTTCAAGAGGCTTCAGTGCTCAAAGGGCTGCAAATTTCAAAGCCTTAGGAACATAAAAAGCAAGAAGTAAGGTATTGAAATAAAAGTTTTTGAGCTGTAGTCTTACTATAACAAAACTTCATGGCAATGATCAGAATTTTGTTTTTGTTTTCTCCTCTCTGAAGCTGATGTAAGCAAATACTGAGAAAGTAAATGAAAAAAAAAATGAAGGGTTGACAAGTCCAATTTTATGTTCTGGGAAAATACTTTGGTGTGGTGGTAGATAAGTAGATCAGTTTGGAAGTAAATGAGTCAGAAACTATGAGATTTATCTGGAATTATAGCGTGAAAGAAATTATTAGCCAAAGAAATAGTGCCAGATACCAGTTAAGGTAATGAAGCTGGTTAAACAAGGAAGAATTCTCCAGAAGGCAGGTGATTTAAAACAAAGAGGATCTTTCTCTTAGATGGCATCATTAGACTCTCAGGTGGGCTTTTCCAGATAGTGCAGAGGGTTTGGCAAATTCTGCCCTGCAGGGGTCTGTGCTGGCCTGTGCCTGGCTCTCTTCTAAATGACATGCCTATGGTCCTGTCCTTGTCTATGGAGTGAGAGGAAAACTCTCCATTCTTTAGTAGCTCCTTAGACAAACTGCTTCCCCACCTGGCTCTCCCCCAGAGGGAAGGCCCCTGATGGTGGGTAGGGGTGGGCTGAGGTATCTGACTGGCTCTGAGGTTGTATATATGACTATATATTTATACATTATACATATACATATATATGTATATATAGTCACTCCTTCTTCCCTCCCTCTTTCCCTCCCTCCTTCCCTCCCTCCCTCCCTCCCTCTCTCCCCCTCTCTCTCTTTCTTTTCCTTCCTTTCTTTCTTTCTTTCTTTCTTTCTTTCTTTCTTTCTTTCTTTCTTTCTTTCTTTCTTTCTTTCTTTCATTCATTCTACTTGTCTATTCTTCTAGAGAACCATGGCAACACACCCAGGGCTCCACCTCAAGCAGCAAACTCAGAAGCCATATTTTGGGTCTGTAGGGACTGAAGGAACCTGATCATTTTTTTGGTGTGTTCTGAGTATATGAGGCGCGATGTCTATTCCAACCTCTGCGATTATTTTTTTTAGACTTTTCTCTTTCAGGCTTTAGTCTGACTTTAAAGGCAACACTAGTGAACAATTGAGACAGATCGCTCTTATTCTTCAAGTTCAAGTTGACACAGTCTCTTCTTAGCTTAGGAAAAATGACTTCCTTTCCTACCTAGCCAGCAGTTGTTCTGTAGCAGCGGGAGTGGCTCTGCCTGTGTTCAGCTTTAAGCACGACAGTAGGTGGCAGCATTGCAGAAAAATTTAGAAGTCCTGAGCTCTAACTGGAGTAACTAGCTCCAAACTGAATTCTTGAACACCTGCTCTGTTCTCTGTGCTTGAGCTCTGTTCCATAAAGCAGACTAACATTGAAGCCTCCCAAACTAGCGTGTGACTCTGAGAGGAGGAAACCCAAATCCCAGTGTGCGCCTTTTAGAATCAGACGCCAAGCATGTGTCACTTGAGGGCAGTGACTCAAGACCAAACCCTGACCTCTGACTTCCTGATAGATCTCTGGAAATTCAGCTGAGTAATGCAATATTAACGCCCTGCCCGACTCTCAAACGCAAGGGGCATAGAACACTTGTTTATGGATGTCTAATAGATCTCAGACTGTTGAAAAATGCTGTTTCCTCCATCCCCCACACTCAAAGGCAGTTTGCATTGAATCTCTGCAGGGCTCTGATGTGTCTCTGCATCTTCTTTTGCTTCCTATAACCTTCCACTTTGGATCTTCAGTGACTCCCTAAAATAAAGGCTGATGGTGTCTCTAACCACCCCTATCCATCTCTTCTTTTCACTTTCATCATGAAATGAAATCTATGGCATTTTCATCAAAAGTGGCTTAATTTTCAATGTCAACTGACTGAGATTTCTTACTATGTCTGTACCTTCTTGTGGAAGGGTTCTTTTCCAGTTTCTGGAGATCTCAATAGTTCTGCTTCTAGGCTAACACTAATATCTGGGATGCCTTGTTCTCCATTTTCTTTGGCGAGCCAGATAGACTCATTTTAGTCTCTTCTCATTCTGGTCTGAGTGGAGCATTCTTAAATCTATTCCAAGGTAGGTCAGACCCTGGGGACTTTACACACAGAGGACATGTCTAGTGCAGCAAGCACTAGTTGGTAATGATTTATGCAAGGTGCTTTTCCTCTGCTGGATAATGAACTCAGAGTTCAAGGGTATGACTCTAACTGCTTGCCTGAAGTGTTCCTGCCTCCAGCATTTTATCTCTGTTTACATAATGAATTTATGTAAGGTCAGGATCTTGGTAATTCTCATTGCTGAAAACATTGCCCAGCTCCAAGCTTTGAGCTGTTTTTCCACGGGGACACTCAACTTCCACTCCCTCGTGTAAGATGTATCTTATATGATTCTCTGAAGTTGGTCACAGCATGCATTCCATGGTTGGTCTTCTTTCAAAAGCAAGCTGTACATTTTAGGGTATTGACTGGCTGATCTAGGAAGTAGTCAGGGTAGTGCCCTGACCATGCTCACCTAATGAAGGGACACAAATGAAGTAGTTTAGTACCCTGGGGGCATATTTGAGTTAGGTTTATGCATACACCTGGTAATACTGCACCCAGAAGCCTTGTCCTTTACCTGCACATATGTGCACACACACACCATGCACTTCAAAACATCAGAACTGCCTTCACCTCTCACCTGAGTCTGGCTACATGTACCTCATCTCTATGGTGTGTCCTTAGTCCCAGAGAAAATTAAATTTAGACAGTTTCTATTCACATGCATTGGTAATGTAGCTGGGTATGAAGAATGGAAGATCAGTCCAGTCTGGGTACATGTGGAATAATGCATAACTGTGTCCCCTAGTACATTTTTAGGAGACTATATTATTTACCATCCCATGCCTATGCATAACTGGCCATGCATATGACTAAAATTAGATGTGTTATGGGGAGGGGAAAGTGAATATATGAGCTAATCTTTCAGTAAAGACAGAGAACCATGTTCACTACATCTCCTAGTTACCAAACTACTTCTCTTTTTTTTAAAGTTGGATATTTTCTTTATTTACATTTCAAATGTTAGCCCCTTTCTCGGTTTCCCCTCCTTCCAGGAAACACCCTATCACATCTTCCCTCCCTTGCTTCTATGAGGGTGTTCCTCCACCCACTCCCACTTCCCTGCCTTCGATTCCTCTACACTCGGACATCTATGGAGCCTTCAAACTACTTCTCTTGAACTCTATAAAATGAAGTTCCTTGAGGTCCTTGAGATGAGCTGTTGGTCTTTACACTTTCTCCCATGATAGTCTCACTGTGGTTTTGCTTATGAGTGAAGTTACCTTGATTACTTTGCAAATTGGTGTGAGCCCTTATTTTCAATTGTTTGTGTAAGAAGATCAAGAACCTGGACATCCATGATTCTGATCTGACTACCTGTAATGCTCCCAGGTGAGGAGAGGGCCAACCTGGTTGAGGACAGTGCCAGCACCTACCCTCATTTCTCTTCATTCAGATCTACATTAGTTTCATACTCTGTGGAGTCTCATATAAAATACCCACAGATTTTAACCATAGTTGAAAACAGTGGAATTCCAGTATTAGCCTAAAGTCACTTGATTTGGTACCTAGCGCTCTCAAGATTACTTCATCTTTCCTTTGCTTCCATGATGGCGATTTGGCCTGAGAGTGCTCCCAATCAAGATGTTAATTAATATTAGCTGAAAATAATTTTCGGTATTACTTAAATAGGCAAAGAGGAAAATGTAAAAAATAATGATTTGGAAATAAAGCAGGTAAAAAAAGAGTGGAGGGGGAACGAATGAGCTTTAAATTATATTACATATGTCACTAGACAGTAACAGATTAATGAATAATGAATAACAAATTTCAACAGTATGTTTTTATCTCAAAGAACTTTACAAGTCAAGGTAGCTGCACCACTTAGTTTTCTCTCATATTCCACTTATGTTTTAGAAAATAAAATAAATTTTATTTATTTAAGGATTGTGTATGAGAATATACTGAATTATAGTTAGCATGCTTATTAATTGCATGATTTTATTGATTCAAGGATTTGATACCATTTTGTTTATTATTGCTGAAATTTGTGTACACTCCTTATATTAGAGAATATGAGGTCAATATAGATCAATCATTTAGGGTTACCACTACTTACCATAGTGCAAATCAGTCATGAGATATGCAGGGTCTTCTAGGCCCTGAAAAGGATAATGGGCTTAGAAGCTATTGACGATGGAACCCATGATCTTCATGATCAGCCTTGGACTCCCCCTTCCCCCCCTTACCATATACAAAGTGGAGGTATTAGGACTACAGTTAAAGCTCATTAAGGCAAAGCTACATCTCTAGTCAGAAGAACGGAATTCTAATTCTGCCTCTTACCCTGGGTAGGGACATTCTGAGCTGTCCCCAAAGATTACAGTTTTGCATACTGTACTTACCATTAGTCATTAATCCAACTGTCGATCGTCTGGTCAGGAGACTACTGCTCAGGAAAGTCCATTCATCTGAAGACAGGTTAAAGAGATAGGAATAGTTGCCTCCTTAATATAATACTGCACTTATACACTCTAAGAGCCACTCCCTCCAGGCAGTTGCTTACATATCTTCACTGCTAATTCTGTCTGCCTTTAAAATTTTATTAATTTATTTTTAGAATATCTTCTATGAGCAGTGTATCTTTATTATTTCTATATCTCCATCCCCCATCAAACTCCTTCCATGTTTCCTATTCCCAAATTTATGGTCTCTTTTAAAATTATTACTGTTACATGTACACACACACACACACACACACACACACACACACACACACACATTTAGTCCATTTACCATTGCTCCTATATATATGTGTATACAGGGCTGACTTCTTAGGAATGGACATCCTGTGCAGGAGCTTGTCAATGAAGAAAATGGATTCTCCCTTTCTTGTAGCCATTGACCACTTGAGCTCTTTATGGGGTGATAGGACCATATAGAATTTCCCCTGTCCATTTTGGCATGTCAAATGGTATTTCATCTTGCTGGTCTTGTTTAAGGTTGCCCTATTGTTGAGATTATATGGGTTCATTATCCCTATTCTGCATAGGGTATGCTACCTATCTGTGGGTGACCTGGGGTTCAGGCTCTTAAAATCTTTCTGCTTCCTCTTCCATTGTTTTCTATGAGCCTTAGGTGTATGGGTTGTGTTACAGATACACTAGTTGGGGTTGAACATCCCACTGATTCTTATTCTCTTTATTCTCACCAGTATAATTTCTAACTATATTATAAGTACTTATCTTTACAAGCAAAGGTAAATGTAGCCTTCATCAAATAAGCTTCTCTGTGGAACAGGTGGAGAATATTTCAGAGATGCACAACCCTTTGAAATGCAGAAATATATGGGACTGTCTGCTGCCTTGAGGTCTAATTCAAGTTACTGTTCTTCCCCTTTTCTGTCTCTGCTTTGGATAGTGCCACAAATTTTAAACATGTTTGCCCAGATACTGAGTTTTCCCACTATTTCTCTGTAACCTAACTTCCTTTTCTACAACTGATTGCTGATCACACTGCTGATCTTAATTCAAAAGATTGCAACATCGTCTGCTCCTCTTCTCCATCTCGTTCTTCCTGGTAGCTGCTGGAATTTACAGCTTCTCTAAACTATGGGGTTGTTTTGTTTTGTTTTCGTTTTTTGTCTCAAACTCTGTTGAAATAGCTCTCCAACTTCATTCTGAAACTCTTTCTAAACTCTTTTATCAATGGGACTAAGAAATTTTAAAAAGATCTTTACCAACCCTACATCCAATAGAGGGCTAATATCCAATTTATAAAAAGAACTCAAGAAGTTAGACTCCAGAGACTCAAATAACCCTATTAAAAATGAGGTACAAAGCTAAACACAGAATTCTCAACTGTGGAATATTGAATGACTGAGAAGCACCTAAAGAAATGTTCAACATCCTTAGTCATCAGGGAAATGTAAATCAATACAACCGTGAGATTCCACCTCACACCAGCCAGAATGGCAAAGACCAAAAACTCAGGTGACAGCAAATGCTGGCGAAGATGTAGAGAAAGAGAAACACTCTTCCATTGCTGATGGGATTGCAAGCTGGTACAACCACTCTGAAAATCATTCTGGGTGGTTCCTCAGAAAATTGGACATAGTATTACCTGAAGACACAGCTATACCATTCCTGGGCATATATCCAGAAGATGCTCCCACATGTAATAAGGGCGCATGCTCCACTATGTTCATAGCAGCCTTATTTATAATAGCCAGAAGCTGGAAAGAACCCAGATGTTCCTTAACAGAGGAATGGATACAGAAAATGTGGTACATTTGCACAATGGAGTACTACTCAGCTATTAAAGACAATGAATTTATGAAGTTCTTAGGCAAATAGATGGAAATTGAAAATATCATCCTGAGTGATATAACCCAATCATAAAAGAACACAAATGGCATGCACTCACTGATAAGTGGATATTAGCCTAGAAGTTTGGAATGCCCAAGATACAATTCACAGACCACATGAAGCTCAAGATAAAGGAAGACCAAAGTGTGGGTCCTTCGGTCCTTCTTAGAAAGGGGAACAAAATACTCACAGGAACAAATATGGAGACTGAAGGAAAGGCTACCCACTGACTATCCCACCTGGGGATCCATCCCATATACAGTCACCAAACCCAGACACTATTGTGGATTCCAAGAAGTGCTTGCTGAAAAGAGCCTGATATAGCTGTCTCCTGAGAGACTCTGCCAGAGCCTGACAAATACAGAGGTAGATGCTTTCAGTTCACCATTGTACTGAACATGGCATCCCAAATGGAGGAGTTAGAAAAAGGACAGAATGAGCTGAAGGGGTTTGCAACCCTATGGAGAGAACAACATAAATCAACCAGATCTCCCCAAAGCTCCCAGGGACTAAGCCACCAACCAATGAGTCCTCATGGAGGAACCCATGGCTCCAGCCACACATGTAGCAGAGGATGATCTTTTTAGGCATCTATAGTAGGAGAGGTCCTGTGAAGGCTCGATGGATGCCCCAGTGTAGTGGAATTTGAGGGTGGGGAGGGGCTTGGGTAGATGGGTAGGGGAACACCCTCACAAACACAGGGGGGAGGGGGATGGGATACGGGGTTTCTGGGGGAGGAGGGCTGGGAGAGGGGATAACACTTGAAATGTAAATAAAGAAAATATCCAATTAAAAAAAGGGAAAAAACAAATGGATGTCATACAAAAAAAGAAATTTTTAAAAAGGCAACCCTAATTTTCCAACAATTTGTACTTTGACCAAATTTGTTGCTAAATACACAAAGAACCTAGACATCCTATCCCAGGATTCCTTGACATCCCTTCCAATATCAAGTCTATGGTAGAATGGGATGCCTAGGCAGAGATGCAGTTAATGGGGGAAATATTTCTGCTGCACATTGGCTCAGTCCATTCTACTGGACTTAGCAAGAGTAAGATAATGATTGAATCTTACTGAACCAACTGGTTGACTTGAAGAGGAATATTTCTGAAGTCCTGTCCTCTACCACAATTCTTTTGAGTTCAGAGAAGGAGACAGGTAATGTTTCCTGTGTGTCATGGATGGATGTGATTGGTGGTATAGCTGGCATAGGCCATGATTCACCACTTATTAGTTTATTGGCTCTTCTCTGAACTCATTCTTTGTGGCATGTCTGCAACAATGAAGATGGCCATTTCCATAGCTTTCCTTTGTCAGTTGGTGTCCTAGTACAGCTAGTAGAAACCAGTGCTTTCTGATTTGGCTCATTGGCCTCATTTAAGGCTCCTAGAGAGTGTTATTTTTCTTCCATTTCTCAGTAATGTAGTTTTCTAGTATTAGCTGTGTTTAGCATGTAGCTTTCTACCTTAATGTGCTATTAATGTACTTTTTATGACTCTTAACGTAAGCAGTACCATTGTAATTCAAATATTAGACAGCATAGGCTTCTTGCCTGGCCCAAATCCCCAAAATTTGCATCCTATACCCAGCTCTACAGAAGATATTCTGGGATTTTGAGTGGAAGATCGTAACACACACCATGTGCTAGCCCTTCATTCCATGCAAACACCAAAAGCAGTCTTGGCCTAAGTCCTGTGCTGGATTCCTGCAAAGACTAACTATGATTTTCTCTATATGTGGCTGCTTAGCCTCAGATTACCTCTGCCATAGAAGTTTTGCTTCCTGTGGCCTTTCTGACATAGACACTGTAGGCTTTGACCCTCAGACATAATATATTTAAACTCTTGCTGTACATTGACTTTAGTTTCTTTTCTGTCATAGAGGGAAGCCATCCTTTGTTCAGTAATTGTGGACCAGGATGGCAAATGCAGCAAAGTTGATCCAGCTGGACATTTTAACTGCACTTACAGTGCCCTTTCTTAGATTCACGAAGTGGTCAGGACTTCTTATCAGCAATGAACATCTATTGTCTCCATGAGACTGTTTAGACTAAATATCCACTCCTCATACCAGAGAGGTACAAGATCTCTCCACCCCTAGTGTCTCCCAAGATGGCCAATCCATCCTATTTCTTCCATAAATTATCACCTATCTCCACCTTTCTAAGACCCCTGAAACTCTATGATGATAGTTACCCCATGCTTAAAAAATAGTTGCTAAGTGCCAGTTGTGGAGGCAGATGTGAAACACCTAGCATGGGCATTTTGTTAAGTTTCAAATGTAATCTATATGACTGTATCTATTTTAATTGTCATTTTATGATAAGCTAGTAGAAACTTTAATTCACAAATCTAGAAAACAGTAAAACATGTTTCTCAGTCAATATACATATTTTCATTTCTCTGTAGGTACTAATCTATGAATTCTGAAGTTTCTTTATGAAATGGCTTTATATTTGAACATTGTCCTACATATATTTAATCATTTCTAGATTGCCTATAATAATACCTAATATGACGAAAACAATGATCATGTTGTATTTATTAGGTAATGGCAAGAAGATATCTGTACATTTTTCAGCAAAGAAACAGTTTTCCCCTTATATTTTTAATTCACAATTGGCTACAACCATGGGTGTGGTGAATACAGATGAGAAAGGCTAACATACTCTTTGCCTGCACTGTCAATTTTAAATGAAATAAAACAAAACATGCAGAGTTTCAGTTGTGGTAGCCACAACATCTAAGTTCAAACTCTGATTATTTATGGCTGTTGGGTATCAATTGATGGCAGAGAATACAGGGCATTTCCATCACTCTTGAAAGTTATCACAGATAGGGCTGCTCCTAAATAGTAGTTCTCCACATCTCAGTAAAGCATCTATTAATTACCTTTTACTTTTGACTTTCTTTTCAGTGCACCAAATTTTAAAAGATATAACTAAACACCCTGAGGCAGAGCTATGTGCTGGATTAGTCAAGGCATTGGAAGAAAGCAGCAACCATAGAGGCAATGGCTATGGGGTAGCATTGGCAAACTCTAGGTACTGAAGCTATGAAAGTCCAGCTAGAAACAAGACATAGATGCCACACAACTCTTGTCCATTAACTTCTTGCCCTCATTTAATGTCTAATGTCTGCTTACTAGACCATATTCAGCTATGTTCCTGTTCTCTTTCTTTTTCTCCTTCATAGTTTTTCTCTAAAGGTACAGACTGACCTGCTGCTGGAAACCCTGTGTCAGATGCCAAATATCTGGGATTGCTTTAGATTGTCCAGTTGCAGTTCTTTACTGCTTTTTCTTTTTTCTTTTAGACAAAAATATCTCATCTTCTTGCCTTGTGTCTTTTGTTTCCTTTTGTTTGTAGTTTTCCCTCTTCTAGTCTTATTTATTTTTCTATACTAACTGCTTTTATTTTATTTTATTTTATTTTTATTTTTTACTTACTGCTATTCTTACTCTGATTGTTTTTTCCAGTCTTACTTTCAGCAACTGGTATCTCTCCTCCTCATTTTTCTTCTACTCAGAATAGATTCTTTGCTCATATGATATATTTTGATTATAGACTGCCTTCCCTCTACTCTTCCCAGTCCCCTCTCCCTTCCTCTTTGTGTTCCCCTTTCAGTTTCTCATTAGACAAAGAACAGGCTTCTAAGAGATAATGACCAAACATGACAAAATAAAATTTAAGATGAAGCAAAAACCGTCGTGTCAAAGTTGATATAATATCAGAAGGAACAGAATGCTAAGAGCAGGCACAAATGATCCACTTGAGAGACCAAATTTTTGGGGTTCAGATTCCATCTTAGAAAATCTGACCTAAGTTTAAACTCAAGCAAACTAACAGGCCAGTACCTAGCTCCAGTTTCCAGGTTACACCCAACAAAACCTGTGCCTCCAGGTTATTCCTCCAACAAATCCAGTGTCTAGCACCAGTTTCCAAGTTATTCCTCAAGAAATCTTCACCTCATTCGTTATAAGCCTGTCCCTGCCTAACAACCACCAATTAGGAAGAAAGCAGAAATTAAGTTTGGCTCACTGTGCCAGCCAGTTATGGTAAATGCACCCCAATTAGATAAATTCCAGGCTAGAAACACTCACTCATCACTTGTCATTTTCTATAAAACCTTGTCCCAGTGAGTGTTCAGGGCTTTATCTCCGCTAGAAACATCCTGTGGGTGGGTGGTGAGTTAAGCTGGAGCCTGTAAATAAAGACTGGTGTGATCCTGATTGGTCTTTCAGGGTTCACGAGTACTTCTTTGGTACTACATTTTGTTACATGTGTCAGTAAGTTCCCTATGGCTTTCAGGACTACTGATCTGGAGGGTTAAGATGCTGGAAAATCTAGTCTAGGTCCATCTATATCTGTGTTTTTGTACTGTTTCCTGTCTGTATGCTAAATCTGTGTTAAGAGCTTCCTGTCTTTCTGCATGCTAAGATGGTTCATGTGGTCTGTGCTGCACAGAAGTTTGTTTCCACACAGTGTCTTGGTCTGTGCTGAGGGTTTGTGTACCGGGTATCTATATGACACTGCAGTCTATGCCATTCTTTGTTCGTGAACTCTGAGTGGTGCCACATCTGTAATTCTGTTCTGAAAAGAGGCCTTGAGTCTGTATCTATGGCCAGGATACAGTTAAAGTAGACATACTAGGGGGGTGGCCAAGAGGGGCCAGGAGACATTCTGAGCCCCGATCTGGGGTGAGCATTGGCTCTGAGAGTCAAGGGCTCTTCATCAATCTGATTACTTTTGTCTCTTCCTGTCAAGGAGGAAGGGATTTCTTTTCTTGTGTGTTAGCATAACCTTCTGGTTTTTTGTTGGGTTTGCCTGATAGAGAGGAAAGGTCGAACCTGTGTTTCTATGTGTTAACTGATAGAGAGGAAGGGATGAGTTTCTTTTTTTATGTGTATGAATGCCACTTTCTGATTGTTTTTCATTTCTGCCTGATAGGAAAGGTCAACCTGTGTTTTTGTATGTTACCTGACAGAGAGGAAGGGATGAGTTTCTCTTTTGTGTGTATGAGTGCCACTTTCTGGTTGTTTCTCATTTCTGCCAGATAGAGGAAAGATCAAGTTTGTGTTTTTGTGTGTTATAGTGTTGGGTCCCTCCCTTCTGCCTCAGCTCTGAGACATCAGGAGCTGGCCACTAAGAGACTCAACTCATGCCTGTTGTGGCAAAAACAAAGACTCACTACTCTGAGTTCTGCCTTCAAGGATTCCAGAGAAAAGTAGCCTGCTGGCTGGCACATCTGCAGCCTGAGAACATCTGTTCTCCTCCTCTCTCACCCCTCCTCTCTCACCTTGGGCTGTGCCTCCGGACACTCCCCGGAGTTGAGACCTGATGGCACGCCGCCCAGCAGCCCTGCTTCCCTTTGACTTCCCCTTTGACTCTGATCGAACTCTTCCTGACTCCTCCCACATTGCTTATGTTATGCATAATCTAGAGATTCAGTTTTACTTTCTTGTATATAAATGCTGAACCCCAAGAGTAAAGGGGAGCCTTAATTGGAAACCCCTCAACTTGGCTTCGCGTCCTTTTGTTCTCGAACTCTGTGTTTCAGGTCTCCTTTCTCCCTTCAGTCAAGACAGAACCTGGTTCATGAAACTGCGGGACAGTTTCATTATAGTTGGGTTTCTCATTACAAGGTGATTTTGACTGATGTATTAACATAGGACAGACAACTAATGGGGTTGAACCCCATTAGAATGGCTTCTTAATCATTTTTTAAGGATGTTAAAACTAGGGTTGGTGGGGGAAGAGAATCTCTTGGTCATTATTAAGAAAGACAAATTGACCACATTATGCAGGGCAGAATGGCCCATTTTCAACACCATCTGATCTTCAGAAGGATCCTTTGACCTGAGGTTGGTCCAAGGGATGGAGAAAGTAATTTTCAAACCCAAATTTGGCCACCCAGACCAAATACCTTATGTGATGCTTTGGATAGACCTCCTAGAGTACCTGCCCTCTTGGCTTAAACTTTTTCTCCCCAGACAACAGGCAGTTCTTTCCTTAGCTACCAAAAATGCCCAAGGATACGAAAAAAGAGATACCTGATCATCTATCTTCTTCTGCACCACTGGTTCTCCAAGGAGGAATGGAAGGGAATGTTGTCTCTCCACCCCCCACCTTATTTAACCCCTCAGGCAGAACAACAGCTGCCACAAGGAGCTCCATCACAGGTGGGGGGCAGGAGACTTACTGCAGGGACATGAAGCTTAAGCCAATGTGGGCTGCCTTCAGAGCCAGTGTCTGTCCTCCTTCCTTTGAGTGTAACTGGGTTGATTGATGACCAATTATCACCATTGGCCCTTTGCCACCAGTGACAACTGGTGAACTCTTTATAACTGGAGAACTCACAGAGAGAGAGAGAGAGAGAGAGAGAGAGAGAGAGAGAGAGAGAGAGAGACA
>NW_022196905.1:14638868-14647253 GCF_008632895.1 Mastomys coucha
ACTGCAGAGGAAAAGCAGATGAGAGGACAAAGGTCACAGACTCAAGACTTGGCAAAAATCTTGTTGGAAGCCACAGCTAAGCCAGAGGACCATAGGAGATGCTTAAAACAGATAGCTTCCAAAGAAGGAGGTAAGGGGTGCCCTAAGGAACTAGAATGCCCCCACTTAAGAAAGAACCAATGTGCTTATTGTAAGGTGAAGGAGTGCTGGGCCAGAGAATGCTGCAAGAAGAAAATGCCTATCTAAACCCTGGCCTTAGAGGATGAAGAATAGGGGGGTTGGTGTTCATATCCCAACCCATGAGCCCAGGGTAACCCTAAAAGTGGAGGCAAAACCCATAGTTTTCTTGTTGACAGCTGAACTCAATATTCTGTCAGGCTTTACTGAGGGTAAAGTTTCTTCAAAGAGATCCTGGGTCCAAGGGAAAACAGGAATTAAACAATACTCATAGACCATAAAAACAACAACAACAACAACAACAACAACAACAACAAAAACAGTAAAGTTGGGAATGGGTATAGAACCCACTCATTTCTGTTGTACCTGAATGTCCATTCCATACCTCCTCTTGGGGAGAAATTTGTTGACAAAAATGAGGGCACAACTGCATTTCTCCCCAGAGAGAGCCAAACTATTCAGTTCAAATGGGAAGCCTATACGTGTTTCGACCACCACTCTAGCTGAAGAGTATTGGTTGTTTGAGTCCCTCCCCATTCTACAGGATATAATCACTACTTGTCTTTAGATAGCTTCCCCAACACTTGGGCAGAGACAGGAGGAGTTGGGATACCTAAATATCAAACCCCAATTTGTATTGAGCTCATGCCAGTGGCTGAGCTTGTACGGGTCAACAGTACTCCAAGTCTCTGATTGCTAAGGAAGGTATAATCTCCCAAATCAGGAGGCTATTAAATGTGGGGATTCTGTGACCACCCTCCTGTCAGTCAAGAAGCCTGGAACTAACAAATATAGACCTTTACAAGGCTTATGACAGGTAAACAAAGGGGTTATGGATATCCACCCAACAGTCCCTAAACCCTACACCCTCTTGAGTGCTATTTCTCCATAGTGCCAATGGTACAGGGTGCTGGATTTAAAGATTTCTTTCTTCAGTATACACTTGGCACCCAAGAGCTAAGACCTCTTTGCTTTCAAATGGCATGATCCTGAGCTTGGGATTAGTAGAGAGCTGATTTGAACTTGTCTGCCCCGGGGATTTAAGACCTTGCCTACCATCTTTGATGAGGCCCTCCATGAAGTTCTGAGTGAGCATAGAACCCACACCCTAACCTGACTCTTTTGTAATATGTAGATGACCTCCTGGTGGCATCAGAGACCAAGTAAATATGGCTGAAGTGAACCCAGGACCTTTTGGAGGCTCTGGGAAATTTGAACTTCCACTGTGAAAACTCAACTCTGCCAATCACAGATGACCTATCTAGGGTATATATTAAAAGAAGGTCAAAAATGGTACTCTAAGGCCAGGAAAGAAATTGTCCAGTGCCTCCCACACCCATGACTCTCAGCCAGGTAAAGGAATTCTTGGAGTCTGCTGGATTCTGCAGAATTTGGATACCAGGCTTTGCAAAAATAGCTAAACAACTATATGAGGCCACCAAAGGGCTTCCTAAGAACTTTATATGGACAGAAGGACATCAAAAGATTTTGATGACTTAAAGAAAGCCTTAATTTCTGCATCTACCTTGGGGTTTCCAGATGTAACTAAGCCCTTTTATCTCTTCATGAATGAGAGATTTGGGGTAGAAAAAAGTGTATTGATGCAGACTCTTAGGCCTTGAACCTAACCTATGTATTGAAGAAATTATACCTAGTGACCAGATACTTGCTATGCGTCATTGCTACAATGGCCCTCCTGGTCAAAAATGCTGACAAACTGTCATTGGAGTGATCATCACCACACCTTATGCTATCAAAAGGGTACTTATACAACCCCCCAATCAATGGCTGGTCAATGCCAGAATGACTCATTACTAGTCTCTCCTCTTAAGCCCTTAGAGGCCCCAACTACTCTGAACCTAGCTACCCTGCTGCCAGATCCAGATCTCAAAGGGCTGTTGCATGACTGTTCAAGCATCTTAGCCTACATTCAGGGGACAAGACAGACCTTCAAGACATGCCTTGATGGATGCAGAGACAACACAGTTCACCGATGGTAGTAGTTTCATTCATGATAGACAGAAGTAGGCAGTGGTAGTCTCAAAAACTGAGATATGGGTAGAGCCAATCACAGCTGGAATGTCAGCACAGAAAGCTGAGTTAATAGCTCTAACAAGGCGCTAGTGTCAGGAAAAGATAAGAAACATAACATCTACACTGATAGCTGGTATGTCTTAGCTACCACTCATATCCATGGGGCTATTTATAGGAAGAGAGGCCTTCTGTTGGCAGAAGGAAAGACTATTAGAATAAAAAAAAAGGAGATCCCCTCCTTACTGAGGTCTCATTCTTACAGTTAGGTGTCCCATGAAAATATTAAGCTGAAAGTTAAAAAAAGTATTCAGAGGACCCTAGCCAGACCCATGTATGACCCGTGCTTGTTGGATCAGTCTCAATTAGCTGATATTTGTCCTGCTTAGTTGATTCAAAGAGCCCTGCTCTCCCAGTGTCCTCTCTCAAGGATCTTTGTCCTCCTGGTGTTCCCTCTCCCCTCTGATAATTACATTCTTTCTGCTTCCTCTTCTGAAGGATTCCCTGAGCTCTGTCTGGAAGGATTTGAAGGAGCTCTCCCATTTAGACTCACTCTCTAAATAATGTCTGGCTATGGGTTTCTGCATCCATTCCTGTCTACTACTGAAATAAATTATTCTGGTGATGTCTGAATGAGGTACTAATCTATGAGTTTATCAGAATATCATTAAGAATTATTTAATTGGCTCTATCTATCTATCTATCTATCTATCTATCTATCTATCTATCTATCTATTTTGACCTATAGTGTTAGTTTCTGGTTAGTTATTTAGTTATCTATCTATCTATTTTGACCAATAGTTAGTTTCTGGTTCCTAGTTATTCAAGCAATGTTAAGTGTAAGTTCCATTTTGTGGAGTGGGCCTTCATACAAATCAGACATGTGTTGTCTACTACCATATGTTTAGTGTTATCATTTCCCTAGCAAATTTAGCAGGACCATATTGTAGGTCAAAGTTTTTGTGGCTGGTTTAATGTCCATGTTTTTATTTCAGTAGTTATTAGTGTACCTAACCAAAGAGACTAGAATGTAGGGGTGAAGGCTCCATGTAGATACCAGCTCCACTTTTCCATGTTCCATTAGTTACTTTGTCCTTGGCAATTGGGCCCCAATGTCAGTTTGTGGAGAGGAACCATTTCTCTAAGCAACTGCCTGGGTTGTTTGGGGGCATTTCCATAAGACTCCCTTGGCTACTAAATCAATTAAATGTAACCCATTCCTGATACATAAAGCTTTGCCTAATGACAAGAGATGCTCAGATGAGACACTGTATCCCACATTATGAGGACTCCTTATTAGGATCACCTTCATACATTCTAGAAAATTTAATGCATTCAAAACTATCTGTATTTCCATTTTCTTTAAAATCATTGCAATAAAAAGCTATACTTAAAAAAATTGACTTTTGCTGTATTTTCATAATGAACATCCAATTGACATAAGTGAAAACATAATTCCCCAAACCACCTTGATATGTAAGTAGACTCAAATCCCCTAACAAAAGACAGAAAATAATTAATCAGATGGTCTAGTCTTTGTTGAGTGTTTTGTTCTTTGTTTTCTGTTGCCCATTCTTTTCTTTGGAGGATAAGAGTGTGTATTTTGCCTAGAAGTCGATGCTTCAGAAATCCTTCTAGCTCTGGACACTTGGTCTAATCTTTTATCTTACTAGAAAAGACAAATTGGTTCTATGGTCAAAGAATGGAGATAGTTTCCAGAATAGAAGCAAGGAGCAAATACAAATCTTCATCTCTCCTACTTCTCCAAACTCAACCTCAGTTTCATCCCTACTTACAGTGGCTCCACTTCTTCTCCAGAAGATCTTCTCCACCTACTCCCCTCAACACTCATTCCCTTTCCAAAAGGTAGTCCTTGGGAGCTCATGGGCCAAATTTTCCAGAGAAATAAGTAGACTAGATAAGCAAGTTTTAGGCAATCTTCAATTTCCCGCCACTCCACAAAATCCAATCCTCCAGTCTCAATTGCGGGTTGGTAGCAGCTGTGGTCTCTCCTCAGTCTTAGACCATATTCCCAGGGGGATTAAGCAGACCCTAGTTGTACATTCAGATTTCTTCCCTTCTATGTAGGCCTTCAGCAATCCCTAACCCCATTCTAGCCTATTCCCATTCCTAAGTGTCAGTACCAATGCCTAGAAACACTTTGTACCCGGAACTCCAAGTGGCCATATCTGGAAGGATTCCTGAAGCATTGACTTTTATCCAAAACACAAAAACACAGCCACTGCATCTTCCAAAGAAAAGAAAAGGCAACAGAAAACAAGGAACAAAACTGTTACTCAACAAAGACAAGACCAGATATCAGCTTTAAGAATTAAAATCATCACAAATTCATACGACTAGATGTCAGTGTCACAACACAATCAGTAACAGCCAAGACAGCATGTCACCACTAGAGCACAGCAACCATACTAATACAAGGCCCTAAAAAATGCAACATACCTGAAGCACAAGACAAGGACCTTAAAATAGCCTTTATGAATACGATAGACATTCTTAAAGAGGAAATAAATAAATCCATTAATAAAACTTATAAAAACACAAACAGTGAAAAGAAATAAATAAGATAGTTCAAGACCTGAAAATAGAAATGGAATCAACAATGAAAATCCAAACAGGTGGAAATCTGTAAATTATATCTATAGAACATTTCTCTACAAAACAAAAGAATTTACATTTTTCTTAGAATCTCATAGAACTTTCTCCAAAATTGACCACATACTTGGTAATAAAGCAAATCTCAACAGATATAGGAATATTAAAATAGCATCCTTCATCCTATCTGACCACCATGGATTAAAGCTGGATAGTAATGACAACAGAAAGTTTACAAACTCATGGACACTGAACAACTCCCTGGAATGAAAATGGGTCAAGAAAGAAATTAGGTCTTCTCCTCCCATTGATGACCAACTTGGCTATCCTCTGCTATACACATGTTGATGGAGCCATAAGTTCCCCCCATGTGTACTCTTTGTTTGGAGTTTAGTCCCTGGGAACTCTGAGGGTACTAGTTAGTTCATATTGTTGTTCATCCTAAGGGGCTGCAAACCCTTCAGCTCCTTGGGTCCTTTCTCTAGCTCCTTCATTGGAGAGCCTGTACTCAGTCCAATGGTCGACTGTGAGCCTCTACTTCTGTATTAGTCGGGTACTGTCAGAGCCTCTCAGGAGACAGCTATCTCAGGCTCCTGTCATCCAGCATTTGTTGGCATTCACAATAGTGTCTAGATTTGATGACTGAATATGGGTAGAATTCCTAGTTGAAACAGTCTCTGAATTGTCCTTCCTTTAGTCTCTGCTCCAAAGTTAGCCTCTACAATTTTCTTTTTTCCTATTTATAAACATGGGAGATCTTTCCATCTAGTGTTTTCCTCATTTTGTTTCCCCCTTTTTTTTTTAAGTTCTCACTGTGGAGAGTTTTCATTTCCATGTTTAGGTTCAAGGTTATTTTACTTTTCAGACATTATAAATGGGGTTGTTTTCTTAATTTGTTCCTCAATAGGCTTTGTAATGAATGTATAAATAGCAATGTTACTAATTTTTGTATGTTAATTGTGGATTCTGTCATGTTGCTGGAAGTGGTTATGAGTTTCATGAGTATTCTGATGAGTGGTTTAGAGTTCTGCATAAATTGTATTGTCTTCAACTAAGGACATTTAGTTCTTTGTTTTCTATTTTTATCTCTTTTATTCCCTTCATTTTTTTCCTCTTGTTTTTGCTAAGATTTCAAGCCATATATTGAATAGGAGTGGAGAGAGTAGGCATCTTTGTCCCACCCACCATGGCCTATTGGATGTGTTTATCCCCATTTTAAGTCTAAAATATTCCTTCAAGTATTCTCTTTAGAGCTAGCTTAATGATAATAATTCATTTAGTCTATTTTTATGACAGAAATCTGACTTTCTCCTTCAGGTATGACAAATAATTTTGATGAATACACTAGTCTGTGTTAGCTCGCTGTCACCATTCAGAGTTTGAATCATGTTTTTTAGTCCTTGCTTTTGAGTTTTCATCAAAACAAACAAAAGGAAAGAACAAACAAACAAAAACCCAAACAACGATAACAACAAAAAGCCCCCTAAAAAACCAAACAAACCCCTCAAAAGAGTTGTTTTTGGATGGCTTTGCCTTTGTGGTAATGGGCCCCTTTCTTCAGCTTTTAGTTTGGTTTCTTTGTAATGCATGTTTAGTGTTTTGAGTATAAGTTGATGTGGAGGGAGTTTCTTTCCTCATTATGTCTATTTGTGTTCTATGTGCCTCTTATGCATGTATGGGCATCTCTTTTCTTAACTATGCGATTATAGATTTGATTTTATTGAAAATATTTCCATGCCTTTGCCTTGTAATTGTCTTTCATACATGCCATAATTCTTAGGTTTGGTCTTTTATCACAGAACATGTTCTAGGCCTGTGATTCCCACCCCCTGCCTCCCAATTCATCACTTTCTTTGATTGGATGATTGAATTCCTCATTTGTTTTGTTTTCTACAAGCCCCACTATTCTGCCCTGTCTGTGATTCATTTTCTTGGTGAGGCTTTCCATTGAGATTTCTTTTTGATTTGTTTTATTTTTAATTTCCAGCTTTATTTCAGTTTGGCTTTTCTTCAGCACTTCAATTTCTTTATCAATTCCCATTTTTGTATCCCAAGCTGAATTTTATATTTCATTCAGCTGTTTATTTATGTTCTCTTGGAATTCATTCATGAATTTATTCCTTTCCTCTTTAAACTCATTTAGTAGTTTATTTGCATCTATTTTGAATTCTTTGAACACATATAATTGCTCTTTTGAATTCTTTGTCTGAGTTTTGTGTAAGTGGCTCTCATTAGGAATCATTGCTATCATTGCTATTGGTAATTTTTTTTTTTTCAGAAAGGCTGTACTGATTTTCCTGTTGCTTATGGTTCAGAATTTTGGGCATGCACATTTGGAATTAGTTTGTTGGCTGAGCTTTATTCACAAATCAGGATTGAGTGAGCAATTACATTGTTTCTTGGTGTTCCCTTTTAGCTTAGCAGATCTTGGCTCCACTAGGTGCTGCCTAAAGTTCAGTTTTGGGACTCTTGATGTTCATTTACGGTTAGGAAGGCTGAGGCACTTATTCTCTTCTCAGCTATGTAATTATGACCTCTGGCTTCAAGAAAGGCTTTACATAAAATGTCAGACATGTGAACAAGTTTTCATGTGGACTCTGACCTCAGAAGCTGGGTTCTCTGGTATGAAGGCTTGAGATTAGGCAAAGGGTTCACATGTTGAGGGTCTCTAACATTACATATGGATGATTAGTGTTTGTATGGCTACCAGTGAGAGACCAATCCTGGCAAGGGTTTGGGGTCAGAGGTTATGGGTCACAGGTCTCTGCCCTCACACAGGTGGTCAGAATCTCTGTATATCTTAGAAAGGACCTGGAGTTAGACAAGGAAATAGGGTTTTAGTTCATGGGTCTCAGATTACCCCTGGGCTAGTTGGAGTTCTCATGGTTCCTGGTAAGTGTTTTGAATCTGGCAAGGGAAATTAGGGTTGCAAGTTGAGAGTCTTTGACATTGTACTGAGTCAATTGACATATTCATGGTACTGTCAAGAGTCAGGAATCTTGAGAGAGGTAAGGGAATCTATCTTATTTCATTTAAGAGACTCAACTGTTATTGGAGTTACTACTTTTGGAGCATCCTAGAACTAATTACAACTACAAAAGTATGACAAACATCAGGAAACAGCATGATTGGTGATTTTCCTTTTATTACAATTACTATTTTTTTTCTCTCTCAATCTTTCTGTCTCGGTCTCTCTGTCTCTCTCTCCCTGTGTGCATACATGCATATATATATGTATATATGTGTATATATGTATATATGTATATATGTATATGTATATATATGTGTGTGTGTGTGTGTGTGTGTGTGTGTGTGTGTGTGTGTGTGTGTGTAGGTGCACATGCACATGTATGCAAGGCAAGAGGTTAACATGATGCTGTTCCTCAATCATTCTTTCTCTATTTTTGATGAAGGGTGACTCTCACTCAACCTTAAACTTGCTGATAGGTAGCCTGGTTGGCCAGTAAGCCCCAGAGAAGCTCTTGTTTCTATTTCCCAGTGCTTGAATTACAGGCACCCTTTTATTTTTTTTAACTGCCGGGAACTCAGTTTGAGTTCTTTTTT
>NW_022196905.1:14648902-14684656 GCF_008632895.1 Mastomys coucha
GACAATAAGGAAGCTGCCAGAGCTGTGTGGTTTGTTAAGAGTCATTGGCAAAGAGTAATGGCATGGAAGGAGCCCTGAGTGTATACATGTGCGCAGGGAAGATTGGATAAATTTCCAATGTCTGCATTGAATGGGGGTCAAACAGAGGATACTGACAAAGATGCCTCCTTGTGGTCAGATTTAGTCCTGCAGAACATGAGGGCATAGAAATGGAGACAAGTAGTCAGGCTTTCTCTGTTGCAGCTTCCCCCTTCCCAGATTTTTCTGTCAAAGCTGCTACATCATATAGCTCTTTAGTACCTTATGTATCTCTTTCCCCACATTGAAGGTAAGTGGTGTTCTGAGTTGTATCTTCTATTGCTAATTGCTGCCTGTGAACTGTAGGTTCTCAAAACTGCTGCCTGTGAACTGTAGGTTCTCAAAACTGTGTTGAATGATTAGATATATCTTATATTGTCATAAAAGCTTAATTTTTTTATCAAAATCAAGATTTTGATGAACTATTGTTATTAAAATGGATAAACATATTAATATGCAATTTTTATTTACAAATTTTTTTGGAATTTTTCACTCAGAACTTTGACCTAACTACTTGTGACACACAGCTTCAAACCATATTTGTCTACATGACTTCATTAGCGTATTCACATTGGCAATAATAATCAACAGCACCATTTCTAATCACTGCATTCATCATGATTTAGACAGACAAATGATGATTTAAACCCAACACTTAGCAGTATTGTGTTTTTAGTTATTCTCAAGGCTGAGATATAGCTGAAGTGGAAATTGAGTTTATGATGATGGCAGAAATACTCAATGAAGCTAACTATTTCTTATAAAATTTGCATTAGCATAGAAGGCCACATAATTGTCTTCTATTTCTAAGCATCATTGTATATTGCTCCTAAGTGCTGAAATGTCTTCTAGTTAGATTAAAAATCAGCTCAGGCACTAATATGATTTAAGGGCTTCATGAAAACCTCATAGGCTAAAGTTTAAGATGCAGAAAAAGATGAGGTGGGATTAAAGATTTTTAATAACACACTATTTCAGTTGAAATCTATCTTTGAACCTGGTTGTAAATGGATCTCCTCAGAATTTGCTCATTTTAGAAGTGGGGGATGGGTCTCAAGCTGGGCTGGTTTTTGGTTTGCTGTTCCTTTAGTCTTTGCTCCATCTTTGTCTCTGCATTTCTTTTAGACAGGATAAATTTTGGATTGAAAGTTTTGTGGGTTGGGTGTCCTTATCCATCCACTGGGAGTCTTGCCTGGATAGGAGGTAACCTATTCAGGTTCTATATCCCCACTGTTAGGCATTTCACCTAAGGTTCCCCACATTGACTTCTGGGAGCCTTACCCCATCACAGGTCTCTGGAACTTCCTAGAGATTCCTTCCACTTCCTGGCAGCTGCAGTTTTCCATTCATTTTTCTGGTCTTTTGGCCCTGTCTCTCCTCACATTAGCTCCTGCCTCCCTCCTAATTCCCCTACTCCTGTTTCCTCTCCCACTCAATTTACTTCCTCCTTCTGTCTCCTATGACTATTTTATTACCCCTTCTAAGTGAGATTCAAGAATCCTTGCTTAAGCCTTCCTTCTTGTTTAACTTCTTTGGGTCTGTGGGGTGTATCATGGGTATCCTGCACTTTATGGATAATATCCACTTTTCAGTGAGTACTTAGCATGCCTCATGTCCTTTCTTTTTGTCTGGGTTACCTCAATCAGAATGATATTTTCTTGTTCTATCAATTGCCTGCAAAATTCATGATGTCCTTGTTTTTAATAGCAGAATAGTATTCCATTATGTGAATAAACCACATTTTTGGTATCTATTCTTTGGCTGAAGGATATCTGGGTTGTTTCCAGTTTCTGGTTATTATGAATAAAGCTGCTATGAACATAGTGGAACATGTGTCCTTGTGGTATGGTGGCATATCTTTTGGGTATATGCCCAGGAGTTTTATAGCTGGGTCTTCAGGTAGAACTATTTCTAATATTCTGAGAAAGGGAGGAGTTAAACTTATAAAGTCTCACCAATATGGGTGCCTAAAAATGAGCTGAACAAGAAAGATACTAGTAAACGTGCTAACATGGAAGGGAGAAAGCTCAGGATATCTCAGCCCTGCATAAAGAACAACAGGCAACTAAGGCATGATGAGAAAAGGAGAATTAATTTTCCCTATGGAAAAGCACACCAATCAGTTATCAATACCAACTGGTCACTTCTGAAAACACATGTACGCAAGTGATATTATCGACTGAATAGGTTGTACTTATGTAATCAGGAATATGCAAGCATATATGTACACATAAATGTATCTAAGAACAAATAATGAAAAATGAGGCCATGAATTTGGAGGAGTGCAAGGAGGGACTTCTTGAAGGGTTTGAAGAGAATGAAGGCAAGGCAGGGAGAAAATGATGTAATTATATTATAATCTCAAAAAAAAGAATTTAAAAAGAATTATGAAAAAGTCATATAGTATCTTATTATTTTACAAACTAATTAAAATATGATTAAAAAGGAAAAAAGTACAGAAAAGGAGAGTTTATGGGTAGGTATGGCCTAGAGCAGTGGTTTTCAACCTTCCTAATGCTGTGACCCTTTAATACAGTTCCTCGTGATGTGGTGAGCCTATGCATAAAATTATTTTTGTAGTTCCTTTATAACTGTAATTGTGGCAATGTTATGAATCTTAATGTAAATATTTTTAGAGATAGAGGCTTTTCAATGGGGTTGTGACCCACAGGTTGAGAGCCACTAACCTGCAGGTTAGCTGCAGGTGAGACCTGAGCATTTCTGCTAGCATGCCTGAGTAATTTAAATCTTTGGGGATGTGAAAGTCCTATGAAGGACGTGGAGGGGAAATAAAAGGGTAATGTGTTCTTGCAGTTTGATAATGCTAAAATGGGAGTGGATAATACAGTAAAAATTCTAAGTCATACATATAAGCTGAAATGTTTGAGAGTCTTCATAGCATGGAAATATATATATATATATATGTACATATATATATGTATATATATGTATATACATATATACATACATATATATATATATATGTATATATATATGGAAAAATGCACCATCATTTAGGGTGTGACCCAGCAGGCCAAGTTGGATGTTTATTTCTCTTTGGTGTAACTTTGGTTTGGTTTGGTTTTTGTTGTCATTGTTGTTTTGTTTTGTTTGTATTTTCACAAATTTAAGGTGCTTTATTTTTTTTTTTTAAGGCCGGGCTTTTTAAAAAAAAAAATGTGTATTTTTTATTTTCTGTGCACCGGTGTTTTGCCTGCATGTGTGTCTGCATGAAGGTGTCAGAAGTCCTAGAGCTAGAGTTACAGACAGTGGTGAGCTGCCATATGGGTGCTGGGAATGGAACCCGCGTCCTCTGAAAAAGCACCCAGTGCTCTTAGTTGCTCAGCTCCACTCCTCTTAAAGTCTTTTATAATATGAACATTGATCCTAAGTTTCCTTAGTGTACTTGTCCAAAAAATGATTCAGAAGTTTTTGAAATTGGTATTCTGGAGGCTGACATATACTGTTACATGTTTGCATAGTACTGAAGAAGCATCATACAAGACTCAACATTACATATATGTGGTAAGCATCAGGATTGTGTCTCCCTTCATTATCCTCCTCTGGGAAATTAATTTTGAGGGTTCATTTTAATAATGATCTATATTATCTGACCCAGAATAACGGCTTTCAAAATGTTTCAAAAGGTGAAATATTTACCTTTGATATCGCACATTTGGCTGTAATGTCCAACATGTGGGGTTGGGACAAGTCTGTCCCTATTGGGTGCCTTTGGGATCTCCTACACAGGGAGCACAACTCACTCTCCTGCCTACTACCAGGGCTGGGTACATAAAAGAAAGAGTGAGGCTAGCTGAGACTCAGCCTGTGCCCTGCACTCCAACTTAATGCATTTTAATCAGCATCTTCTTCTGTAACATGACATAGGAATAAAAATAAGCCAGAGAACAGTTTGTTTCCAAAAAGTTAATATATTCATTCATATATTTAGGAATGTCAAAAATGAGGTAAGAGAAATTTGAATGTTAATTCTGTTGTCTTTTCTTTCAATATGAATTTCAG
The DNA here is from genome assembly GCF_008632895.1 of Mastomys coucha. Classification (NCBI taxonomy): domain Eukaryota; kingdom Metazoa; phylum Chordata; class Mammalia; order Rodentia; family Muridae; genus Mastomys; species Mastomys coucha. The sequence goes on from NW_022196905.1 coordinate 14,653,004, forward strand.
ATTAATTTTTATATTTTCATGTTAGTGATCTCGGTATTTCTGTGCTGTTTGCCCTGAGACAGTGTAGAACAAGGTTAAAGGTAGATGCTGACAGAGAAGCCACAGGAGTAAGTTATTCCTACTGACACCACCTAAGAAAAGAATAATTTCTAAAAAGCATTAATGTCTATAAAAGCCTTGAACAATCTTCTTGTCTTAAAATGCATTTTAAAAAAATTATAGCGTGCAATTGAAAACTGACATTTTATTATTTAATCATGTCCTATTTTAGATGATGTGCTAAGAGGACACATTATCATGAACATTTTCCTCAATATGAAATGCATTAAAGTCATAGAATCATGGAATTGAGAGGTGCTTTAGGAATAGTCTTGTCAAATGTCCTTCTCTTTTACAACTGCAGTTATAGGCCTGGAGCTGTGTCACTACAGGGGCCCTGGGTGAGCATCCAGGACAACTCTGGATTATCTTTTTCTTCACCCTCCTATAGAAAAACTGGATGCCTATCATACCCGGGTAAGAAGAAACAATGATACACATTGGAGGGCAGAATTCTCTTGCATTTCCTGAGTATGTCCTTGAGCATGTGTCTCTGCTTAATTTAACCTCCACTTCCTATGTACCTTACGTTGGCTACGTACCTTAAGGTGCACACATCTTTGCCCCAATGGCAACAAAAAATACAGACAAGAACACTTAGAAAAGACAGGTCTTCAGGTTCTAATAATAACCTGGCTGCAATCTGATACATGTTTATGCTAATGCATATTTTACTCATGCTAATAACAAATAATAATTTGATGGGAGATGGAACACAGGCATCTAGAAATGTTCTTCTTTGGTAGTTTTACAGTACATTACAGGAATTACTGAGATTTTAGGAAGATGTAAGCCACTTTAAGACAGAACTTAACAAGGCGGAGTAAGGGTTTCATGATTACACTTAACAACACTTGTTTCAGATCTTATCACATATATTTGCTTATGTATTGAGTGAAAATATTATTAAGTATATGCAGTTTTGGCATGGGTTATCTTTAAGTATTTAATCTTGATTTTATCTTGTTTACTTGGTTTTTTTTTTTTTTGCTGGCATGTGTATCTATGGAGCACTGGTCTACCTGGTGCCCACAGAGGTCAGAAGAAGGAATCAGATCATCTAGAACTGGAGTTTCAGAAGGTTGTGAGCTTTAACATGGGTACGAGGAACAGCACATTGGTCCTCTGGAAGAGCATCCAGTGCACATAGCCTATCTAGCCCCACTTTATGTAATTTTGTAGCTACTTATCTTAAAACATGGTCAAAATTTGAAGGAACATCTGTGTCCACATCATTCATGGACACACAACCTAGTAAATTCCATTGTATGTAATAAGTTCTGAAGAATGTTAGAAAGTAGCTCTTAATATTTTCTTTCAGTTTAATGCCCAGGTTATCTTTTAAAAAGTATTTTATACTTTTATTTATGTTGCTGTGTGTCTATGTTGTGATGCACACATGATATGTCAGCTCATTCCTTCTACTATGTGGGTTCTGGGAATTGAGCTCAGGTCGTTGGGTTTGGTGGCAGGTGCCTTTACCATTTGAGCCACATTGTTGGCCCCTTGTAGTATCTTTTGTAAGTACTTTACACATTTTACACTGTGACTTGAGCTAAATGGTGGCCTTTTGCCTGTGCTCCTTATTTAATCTGGAATCCAGGGAATAGAGGAGTTCCCTTCCCCAGGATTTGTCTTTGTTGGCAGTTTTCAGTACATTTCTTTTACTGGGGAAAGAATTTTCAATACATATATATATGTAAAAAGAGTGTTAAGTCTGAAACAGGAACCTGGATATCAATATCCTTTCTACCAACCTAGGTCAGTATCATGGCGCTCATGCAGAGGGACAGTGGTGCTTAGGAGGAAGAATTGAGGGCCTTGCTCATGGAGTTGCCTCTAGAGTCACATAACTGACATACTTGGGAACACAGACAGAACATCAAGCTGTTTCTCAGAATCCCAGAAGCAGACTTGTCAGAAAGACTAGCAGAGGATGCCAATGACTGAGAGAGCAGGTACTGTGTGGCATTTCTACATGGTTACTACATAACCACATCCAGTCCCATGACTTACATTGTGAGCTCTGGATTGTGAAAACTGAGTATGCTTGTATTGGAATTTATTAAATTAGTAAAGAGTTAATCTGAAATATGCATTAAAATGTAAAAAATAATTACTTTTTATAAAATGATGAGACACAAATGATAAAATTGAAATAAATGGTAATTGTGTAGTCATATTATTTCTCTCTGACTTCTTGGTTTATATTTTTAGAACTTTAATCAGCTTCAAAATGAGTCTCATATCTTATTTAATCATCCTCAGAAAACTCTCTCATAAGGGGAAAAATAAAAAGTGTTGGAATGAATTTCTTTTTCCTTTTTTCATGACTGAATTACATTATATTCAGATATTTAAATTTTTTTTTAAAATTTTGTTGACCAAAGTATTCTTTCCCCCTTTCTAATAATTAAAAATTTTATCAACATTCTCTTGTTTTAATTAAGATTAATATTCATAATAATCATACCAAAGTCCTATTGCTCCTTATTTTATACATTCAGAGAGTATCTATTTGATTTTCTCTAGTCTTCATTAGACTTGGGAGTGTCATTGCAAATGTTTACACACATTTTAGAGGAAGCAAAATGAGAAAGCTGAGAAGATTCACACTGTGACAAAGTGATGGATAGAGCCGCAGGCTGGATCACTTTGCTCCCAGTGGCAATGTCTGGAGACATCTTTGTTTGCTATAGTTGGATGATGGTGATACTGGCAAATGATGGGGAGAGGCCTGGGTTCCTGGTCAATGTGTTAAAAAGTACAGTGTGGCTGGTCTCATGAAGTGACAGGGGATTTAAAATCTTACAGCCCAGGTACTGAGAAATTTTGCAACAGAAAAAGAGAAAACCCCAATTATCTTGGTGGAATAAAGGAAATAAAGTCAGGCAGGCAGGCACAATAGTTTCTTGGAACACATCACCATGTTCACAGGAGCACACAGAACAGAAAGAGGGGAATAAACAATGACCCATCAAGAGACCAAGCCAGGATTCTTATTCTTATTTTTCATCTCACACTAGTCCAGGCTGTCAAAACACCCGAAGGAGGGCTAGATTCAGGAATGATATATCTGTATTAGTCAGCATTTTGAGACTTGAAAGAATACCAGAGATAATTAGGTAAAGAAGCAAGAGAGGTTGTTCAGAGTTTTAGAGGTCAACAGTACCTTGGCCTGCTTGCTTTTGAGCCTGTGGAGGGCAGTAAGTCAAGGTGGAGTGTGCACTGTGTGGTACAAGGTACTCTCTTCACAGTGACTAAGTAACTAAAAGATAAGGGACAAGAAAGGCTGTGGATCTCATCCGGCCCTTCAGAACATATCTCTAAGAACAGCTTCCTCCTAACAGGCCCTGGCATCTAAAAGTCTCTATTATCTTACAGAGCATTAGCTGGAGGACTAATCCTGTATTTAACACATGGGTTTATTGTAGGGTATCCCAGACTTAAGCTTCAGCAATATCAGAGACAATGGAAACCTTCTTCAACCTCACTAAGCCTTTTTTTTTTATGTAGAAGTTCCCCAAGTTTGTGGTTTAAATTCTTTTAATTTCCTCACATTCACATTGCTTCATAATCCAAACACCCAAAGATATTAATAGATTTAAATCTGAAGATTAAGGAGGATTCCACAAATTTCTTCGACTTGCTTCAGGTGATATAGAAATAGGAGTGGGAACCACAAGAGACTCAGAAGCAGTTGGGAAATTTCCCACAAACTCTGGCTCCTTGGTAATTTGCATTATTTACTATTTATTTTTATGTGTTTACAGATTAAAAAGGAGTTATGCATAAATAAAGCAAACAAAGAGAGACCCTCTATGTTTCTATAGTTCTGTAACACTTCAACCACATAATTGGTGAAAGCAATTAAAGGATTTTTATAAAGTGATTAAAAAAACAGTATAATAATCCTCATTAAAATGTTAATTTATTTTTATCCACTAATTAATAAGATTGTGCCACAGAAAGAATGGAGAACATCTCATTTGCTCACTTCTTACCTGACAGAATTTTAGAAGAGAGGTTGGGAGGAAACTGGATAGACTTAATTGTCAGTATAAACAGATTCTCAGACTTGTGAAGGAGGGTTTAAGTATGGCCATAAAGACGTTGGTTTCTGCCATAATATTCATGCCACTATTGCACAAATAGGTATGTCATGTCAGGTCTGTTGTTGCAGCTTGGAAGCTTCATAGCTAGGTAAAATTACTGATGACTTTTCTCCTCCAGTATTCTGCAGAATATCTTCTGGCAGCTAAGAAAGCTAGCCAGTAGGAATGAAGCTTCCTGGTCAGTACCAAATTCAGTTCTGGATGTCCTATGACTCAGTTGGTAGAATCTTCAACTATAGGATATTGCCATTGGGTTCTGTAGGGTAACAATAAATATGGCCTGTATTGTTTTTTGGCATATATAGCACTCCAACGACCAATAATTTGAAGGGGGTGACCCATACCTGGCCCTGGGCTTTTGTTTTTTTAGTTTTTGCCATCTGGGAGAGATGCTACCTCCCTACTATGTGACATAATTTAATTTAAAATTTTTGTATATGCATATATGTATATATTAGGAGATTTTAAAAATAGTATGCTCCTATATGGCTTTTTCAAAGACCTTTAGTGTTAGTCACTCCCCCTCTTACTCTCTTACCTTTCCATTCCCTGTCCTTAACCCTTCTTTTCCTGTTATTCTTTCACCTTTCATACCACTTATGTTCTGCCTTTCCCTTGACTCCCCAACCACCACGGCCTTGCTTTAGCTTCCTGGGTGTCATGGGTGTGGTAGCTAAAACACATACATATAAACATTCAAAACTAGAGTTTTTCTAGGCTTGAGTTGCCTCACTCAGAATGATTATTTCAAGTTTCATACATTTACTAGCAAATTTCAAAAATTTACTACTGACTTAGTGAAGAACCCATGGCTAGGTAGGACACAGGCCCCAGGAAAGGGCATACTACCATTACTCTGCAAGACATAAATACATACCTTTATACCAGTAGATTAGTTCAGTTCTCACCCCTCTTCCAATAAGCTTTGCCCTTCATCAGATGCTGATTAATATAGAGTCTCACAATTTGTCAAAAATGCAGCAAAAAAACTATGGAGTGTTTATTCCTAAATGAGATATCCCTCTCTACTCAAAACTCCATCAGACATTCAGAGATCATCAGAAATGAGGGTGTGCAAAGATTGTAGGGTCAGAGGTAGTTGAAGATTGCTGTAAGGGAGAGTATGTTTTATTCAGAGATGCCTCCCTTGATAGGCTCTCTGTGCTGCAGCAGATGGCCATTCATCCATGCACGTAACTGCCAGCAGTATGTGGACCCCATGGGTTGAAAAGCAGAGCACAGTAAGTTGGGAGGGGAAAGTGGAGCTGAGGGGTAGAGGAGGAGTCAGAGATAGTTTGATCAATGTACATTGTATGTATTTATGAGATGAGCAAACAAATTAAAAACAACAAACAAAAGACTTTTATTAATCAGAAAAAGTCCAGATCCTCAATAGGTGAGGAGGTGTAATGGTTGTCAGATCACCGACTATATTGGTGTCACTACATCACAACTTCAGTAACACACAGGCTGATGAGTCCAGCCAGAAATTAAGATAAAGTAGATTTGGAGCTAGAGTGATGTCTTAGTAGTTAAGAATGATTGTAGCTCTTGCTGAAGACCATAGTTCGGTTTCCAACACTTGTATGGAGCAGCTCACAGTCATCTATAACTCTAGCAGTAGGGGATTTGATTTCTCTTTTGGCTGCTATTGGCATTGAATGCACATATGTCATACAATCATACAAAGACATAAACACAAATGAATACATACATACATACATACATACATACATGCATGCATACATACACAGACACACACACACACACACAGAGAGAGAGAGAGAGAGGGAGAGAGAGAGAGAGAGAGAGAAAGAGAGAGAGAGAGAGAGAGAGAGGAGAGAGAGAAATCCATAAAAAAAATCTTTATTAAACTCCAGAATTTGTTGTATTTGTGTCAAAATTAAATGAAGTCTGATACAAATTACGTTGATAGTTTTTAAATATGTTTTTAATTGACACCCCAGTATGAGTCATAAGAAATCTTCCTTCAAATGGTTGATCATGGGTGGTAGTCCAAGTGATTTCCCAAACAACATAGATTACTTCTACAGGCCTTGGTTTCTTTTCAGTACGTGAGAGTGGGCTCCTATTGCTGAAGACACCACACACTTAGGATATAGGTCTCAGATGACTTAAACTGGATCTAACCTGAAAGCCTCTTTCATGTACTCCAGCTTCCACGGTTCCAGAAAAGCTTACTATGCAAGCTGCCAAGGGACAGAAGCAATTAAACAGTCCTCTTCGGCCGCAACACATTATGAACCACAGCCATTTACCAGCATGGCAAGATATGCCTAAAGACCTTGGAAAGCTGGCAAGGTCTTGGACCTTTGAACAAAATCTACTATGCCCGTTTTGCTACACTATCAAAATTCCTATTACATTTTAAATCTTATCCTTAAAGCCATGAATAAGTTAATGATTTTAAAGAGCGTGACTAATATAGGATAAGGAAAAGAGGGAGATTTCTGTTGGTGGTGGGTTTTACTGCTATTACTGCTTTTGTTTCTGTTTCTGAGACAGGGTCTTCCTATGCAGCAGAGATGGGCCTCCATCCTATGAACCTTCTGTCTCAGCCTCCTTGGACTGTGACTTCCCTTGGCATAGTAAGCTTTTCTGGAAGCATGGAAGCTAGAGAGCATCCGTTCCTCCTTCCTGCCTTCAAAAGATACCTTATAAAATACATTTTATTGTATATATAAGGAGTAAAATATAATGTTAGAAGTGGGCATGATGGCAAAGCCTGTGATGTAAACAGTCAGGAGGTAGAGACTAACCCTGTCTCAAGTCACCAAAGTGAAACTAAACTACATCAAAACAAAACCATGAAGTTATAGCATCTGCTTGTAGTAAAGTGGTTACTATAGTTCACTAAACAAATGAACATTACCACAGCTTCATAGTTTCCCATCTTCCCTGTGCAATGAGTAATTACAGTGTTCCCATTTTGCAAAGGGCTTGAGCACAACACTCTACCATCAAGACCAGTTGTGTGGCATCTGTTCATCCTCTGTTTGAGGTCTTGCAGCTTTTGATCCACAGTGTTCATTTCCTCCCAACCACACCTTATGAACTCCTGTTCTCCAAAGTGATTGCTGTCAATGGGAAATGAACCTCACATCTTTCAGAAGACCACATGGGACTTGGAAACACTATTGAGAAAAGTGGTCATCTCTGTGTTATTTTCAATAACTCATTCCCATTTTATTATCAGATCTTAGTTCATCCAAGAAAAATCAACACATTTAAATATTAATCATTCTGAGCAACTGACTCCTGATTCAAAAAAACCTTGCATCTATTAATAGAACAGATAATGAAGCCCTTTTTGTGAAACCCATGAGCAGGCTGATTAATACATTTCACATGTTATTGAGAGAGATGAAAGCAAAGGATAATAACTGCGTGATGAAGTGATTGCTTCAGCTTCATGGGATTATTGTTTTGCTTCTTGCTGCTAATATTCAGATACACAAAATGCTAACATCACATGCACAGTTATGAAATGTCTGGATTGTTTAAAAATTCATCTTTCCTTTTACACAATTTCTAGAATTCGTTCTGTTTTGCAGGAACCAAGTCTTAGGTGAGGTAACTCAGTTGGGATTTGGGGTTGCTGCTTGCCTCTTAAATGGCTAGTTAGTTAACAGGCTTACCATTTACCTCAGGAAGCTTGTTTTTTCCATTTGTTAATAGATAATTTTATTACTTAAAAGGATACTTAAAATGTAGATATTCATTTTGAAAGACCCAAAGAAATTTTCATTTTTCGAAGTCAATTTCTTCTTTTTGGTTCTTTGCACATACTCTAAATTTTTCATTTAGATTAGACATTTTATGATCCAGAAAGAATCACGACTCAAAGCCCCATGACTTTTTTTTCCAGTCCCAGGCCTTACCTGGGTTTACAGTGTTTTACATCTTCTGTGTATCCTAATTATTTTCTTTGTATGACATATTTTTATTATTAATAGTAATTTAAATTTTTATATCAATTCTTGCCCATTCATATCCAGGCAATCTTTAGTTTCATAATATGTTTGCTTTTTATACAGTTATGCACATTTTCTCTGAGTTGTTCATTCCTCTTGATGATCTACAAGACTGGCATTTTTTTTTCTCCTTGTGTAAAAGTTTATGCATTTTTAGTTATTTCATATTTGTGGAGTTTTCAAAAATTTAAACGGGAACCATTTTTTTTCTAATTTCAAACAGATTAATTAATATTTTATCTATCTCCTATACACACACTCTCACACTTCCAGGCCATTTTTGCAATCTATTTGTAATTACACTTTGCAAATATCATAGTGTTCCTTATTTTCCACTGTTACATCATAATCATACAGTCTCAGTGGAAATAGCTCACTGAGATCACTGGTGGCTAGGGCGTTTTCAGGACTTCCTTGCACACACCATGTGCTGCATGCCCTCTATCAGTCACCTCTATCTGACTCTGGCTGTTTGCTTGCATCCTCACTTCAACCCCCTGAATTGTTCCAGCATTGCATTTCTTTCCCAGTGAATCTCAACCTTCTTAAGGCTAAGACCTTTGAATGACTTCCTTATGTTGTAGTGACTCACAACTATAAAATTGTTTTTGTTGCTCTTTCATAACTGTAATTTTGCTACTGTTCTGAATCACCAAGTAAATACCTGTGCCTTCCAATGGTGATCCCTGGGAAGGGGTCATTCGCCCTGACAGGAGTTGGGACACATGGGCTGAGAACCATTTTTAGTGCTCTATACTGTCCTCTCTGGTCATTTAAATGACATTGCCTTTTTTTTTTTTTCTGTCCTGTTGTTCTACGTTTACACAAATTTTAATGATTCTCCTCTGGATTGCGAGCTTTGGGCTTTTGGGAGATTTATGAATCCCAGGTAAGAATCTAGGCAGAGTTGAAGATGGTCCCATCTGTATCTTCATTCTAGAACAAATCTTAGCCATTTTCTCCTATGATTCTTGCTTCCCACCTGTGTTCTCCATCTTAACTATAAATCCCATTTATTTATTTATTTATTTTTATTTTTTTATTTTTTTTGGTTTTTCGAGACAGGGTTTCTCTGTGTAGCCCTGGCTGTTCTGGAACTCACTCAGTAGACCAGGCTGGCCTCGAACTCAGAGATCCACCTGCCTCTGCCTCCCAAGGGCTGGGATTAAAGGCGTGCGCCACCACCACCCAGCTAAATTCCATTTACGATTCACCCATTTCTCTACACAAGCAATATGAAGATAAGTTATATCATTTGCTATATTTTACCGTAAGTTTATATTTAGTTCTAATTCATTTGACAGAATATTACCTATGAACTATATTAATATGATTTTAAAATGACCATATACTTTTTTTTTTAAGTTTCAGCCTTAAAACATCTAATGATAATGTAGCCATGTGTGTGGGTCTGCGTTTTGCCTTGCTGCTGCAGTGTCGGAAAGGGTAAACACAGCCTAAGATAGAGGTCTCAGTCCATGTTTCTCAGGGCTGGGACTGGGCTGTGGTTCTCAAACCCCTGGGCACTCAACTACTGCCACAGGGACCATGAAGAGTTGAGAACCAGGTCTCATTTTCCCGTGGACTCAGATACCACTAAGAACCATGAGGAGTTCTGAGATGAGACAGGGTGGTGGTGGTGGGATCCTGTTTAGCCGAGTGCCAGGAGTGCACACAGGCTAGAAGAGAGGCCCTTTCTTCCGCATCGCATCACTCTCTGTGACAAAGCTCCTCACCACCCTCCCCCCCCGACCCCCAACTGTGGTCCTTGATGAAGGAAACAGTCTTTGCATGTCCAAACTGTTTATTCATATTGGATGAGGATGCATAAGATTTACTCAGGGTAAACTAGAGATTAAGTGCCTTTTGCAGGAAGGGATGCCCAGGAAGGGAAGCTCATTGGCTAGACTCCAGGGGCCTATCTAGTTACTTCACTAGCAAGGAGAACTCTGGGTTTCTATGCTATGTGACCAGTTGTCCTCAGCCTCTTAGTGGGATGTCATGATCATGTGTTTCAGGACAAGGATCTGGTCAGGAGCTGATTTAAACACCTATTGTTATCAATTGCTATCAATTATGAGATTTATATTTTTTTAACACAAGCCTGTTCAGCATTACCAGTTCTGTCTGGTGGCACGGTTCCACTTGCCTCACACGTATGCACCTGGATTTGAGGTCTTCTGCACTGGCTTTTATACTTAGGATGTTTTTCCTGCGGAGGTGTCCCTAAAATCAAAGCTATGGAGGCTTACTCCATAAGTTCTGTAGTGATGTAAAAAGTGGCTTACTAAACTGCCACTAAAATACTTGTGAAGGCACAGGGACCAAGTGAGACTCAGGACTGCTCCAGGCGAAAGCAAAGTTTCATGTCAGAAAGTGAGAAAATAACTCCCAGGGAAACATGCATTCTAAACAAATTTACTCATATTTCATGGCAGACTGTCGTGCTTTTTAAAAACGTGGAGTATGGAAATGGGATTAAAGGGCTTGGCCTTTCACCATGCCTGCTTCCTCGGTCTGGAATGCTTAGAGAGTTACACTTTCATCACTGCCTGGCCGGTGGGAACTCTTCTACTTGGCACTTCCTCTCATGCTGTTCCCCCTGGGTCTCTTAGAACCTTTCAGCTGTTGGCACAGTGGTTTGTTTTGTTTGTTTTTTCTACCTCCCCTCTCTCTCCTAGTTGATGATAAGTCATTTGGTTATTGTTGCTTAACCACTTCTGTATCTCAACTACACTAGAGATTCTGTGCAATAATAGAAGTTCACAACAAATGCTTGCTGAATTGAAATAATGCAATGACCATCAGTGATTTGATAGTGTAAGAAGTTTTGTCATATGCGTCCAAAGAAAATACTGAAAGGAAGCATGTGTTAAGCTTCATCCATAATGCTTTTGATACTTTGTTATCCCTCATTTTCAAAATGTAAGTTTTTCAAAGCTAAATACATTCATTCTTTTTAAGAAATAGAAACAAATCATATCTTTCTACCTGGCTGTGCCACACATTGCATAATGTATTTATCAATTAAGCTATTGTCTTCCAGGATAAGCTAGCACAATGCTGGTTTGTGAATGGTAAGAGCTCACACGCAGCTCTCAAGCCAAATTCCCAGGAACCTTTTCAGATTCTGTGCTGCTCCTCTCTCTGTATAACTCTATGTAGCCAGTTCAAGGAAAATTCAATAGGTGGCCTCTTTATCTTCACAGGAAGTGTCCTAATTGCATGTCTTTCATGTCCACATTGAGACTTTACATGTAACTTGATTCTTTTGCCTTTTGCTTCTTCATTTAGCTTTTTGTTTAATATATATTTTTTTAAATATTCATTTTTTAAAACATTTATTTTTTTAAAAATTTAATTCTTTATTTTTTAAATAATTATATCATTTCCCTCTTTTCTATCCTCCCTCCAAATCTTTGCATGTATGCTCTCTGAAATTATTCATACATATAAGTAATATTATATGGACCAAGCAGGTTGTATTTATTTATTTAGAAGTGTGTGTGTGTGTGTGTGTGTGTGTGTGTGTGTGTGAAACAACAATTAAGAAAAAGAGGACATGATTTTTGTTCATTCTTATACTGCAATAAGATACATGCATGGCCATAGCAGGAACTGCTCAACCTCAGTTATGGCTGGTATCACTTTAGCTCCACCTTCTGATTCCTACAACCTGTTCTGCCCACTTCCCTTTGTATATTGTTTAATATCCCTGCTTCCTTTCTTCATAATTATCTCACTGCCTGTGCCTTGTGAAGTCAAGAATGCCAAGTCTACTAGTCATAGCAAGTGATATACTGATCCCTTTGTTTTATTATCTATTCATGTCTATTTTCCCTAGTAATGGTACAGGAAATATGCATTTTGGCACAACATGGACTTAGCATTCAGATGTCTTACTTCACATACCACATTTTGGCACAATTGTCTACCCATATCATGTTACTGCTGCTCTTCATACAGCTAAGCCCAAGATCTTACCAGTATTTAATTTCTACAGAATTAAGAAGAGAAATTGATAGACAAGAAGTTTAGAATGAAGGTTACTTCATCCAATGATCTACAATTTAAAGATGGTATGGCATTTCTGAAACAAAGATCAGATTATTACCTTTTTAACTTGCCTCTTGTCTTGGATAATAAGTATGCATCTGTTGGTCTAATATTCACTTTAATCACACTGCATAAGGTAATCATAAAGTTACATCAATAAAAAAAATCCATGCAAAGGTGTTGTGTAGATGAAAAAAATATTTCTTTCTGTTTTCTGACTTGATTTTCTTTAACATTTCAGTTATGTGACATTCCACAGGAATTCAGAGTCTGTTTCTACTGTGAAAGTAAAACAAAATCCTTTGCTCTTGTATGAGGTGCTTTGTTTTTGTTTATTTTATTAAGAGAATAAACTTGAAGTGTTATTTCCTCACTAGGCGAGAAGAGGCAAGGAACATCTTTTTCAGGTTTATAACAACTATAAAATTTGAAAACCTTGACAGTACATACTTTATATACTATTAGAGAGTGATTTCATGAATCATTAGGATGGACAGGTTTATCAAATACTATTAAGAACGATAATCACAACTGAAAATAACTTTTTGTGCAATTGTTTTTAAATGATTTACCTGTCACTATATGTTAGCCAGAACTATTTTGTTGTTCGAATCATGACACTGATAAAGATAAAGCCTTCAGCCTGTGTGCCACAGATAATGTAAAAGACAGTCAGGATTCCATTACCAGAACAAATCCTAACTCAGGCTGCTGCTGCTTTTGAGCAAAAGTGAAGAAAACTCTCTTTATGAGTCTTCTTGCCTTCAGGTCAAGTTCTAAGGAAGAAATATAAAATTAAAAAGGAGCTATCTAGTAGTCTTTCACAGTAACAGGAAAATGCGTACTTTTATGTAAGGGGAGCCTTGTTCAGTGGATGACATTGAATTATAAGGCTTCACGGTTTGATAACAGTAGCGGGAGGCCAGTTTGAGAATGCATTGTAAGAGCAGATTCTGGGCATTCAGTCTCCTCTCAGATGGCTAAGATGACTCACCAGACTTGAAGATGTGAAGGAAAGTCTTTCATTGCTTTGGAAGTTGGAAAGAGGTTACTACTTTTAAGAAAGTAAAATAATTTGTTCTACTTTTGTCAATGGACATAAATGAAAGTCCAGAGAAGTGACAAGTCAGCTTCTCCAAGCGTAGTAATGAGTCCCAGGAGGACACGTGGGGAAATTCTGCATACACACCTCTGGGGCCTCTGGGGCAGCATCTCCTGCTTCTCTCACACTCCAGGGAAGAGGGCAGAGCTCTGACTCACATGGCACAAATATCACACAGGAGAGATAGCTTTATCTTTGTCTAACCAACAGGGCCCGAGAGAAATCTTCCCTAGACATACCTCATTGAATCTTCAGATGTTATGATCAAAGGAGAGCCAATGTTTCCTGGTATCAGTATACAGCTATCAGTGGGGCCTTCTCAAAACACTTTAAAATAACTACGACCCATAAGTGAGAACTGCAGACATATACAGCTATATTTTTGAAAACAGGCAAAAGTGAAGTGACAGTGATACTTGCTGAGTCTAATACCACATAGCTGTCTCTGAAAAGTCACAGTGTTCAAGACTTGCAGTTTCTAGAGGAAAATGGACAAATGTTGGAAAATTAGGTTCTTGTATACACTAATATTTACAAGGTATTAAGCGTCATTGCGTGATCTATAAACATTTATTCATGATCTATTAACATTGTAATATAATGAAAATCATGGGTGTTCACCCAAAAGAACAGGTATGCCAGCATGCATATGAAAAGATATTTGCATAAAATTTTAGGATCCTTGTAACATCCCTAAAACATACTGATTTCATGCTATCTCTGTATTTGTTTGGGTTTATCAGAGAAATAGAGCCATTAAGATGAATTAGATATTTGTAATTCTGTATGTTAACAACTATACCTATAGTAGATTTACAAGTGAAGAATACTCTAAGAGTGATAGGTATGACTGTCATATTCACACAGTTAAGAAGGTGGGTATTTAGCTTAATATTACCCTGGAAGAAGTGAACAAAACATTGTATAATACACTTGAAATAAAACTAACTGTTTTGAAGTAGGGAAAATAAGACTATATATTAAAGAACAGAAACCAGATTGTTCTTATAACATTCAAAAACATCAGTCAAAGTAGCATTGGAGGGATAGTCACATACCTGTGGGGGAAAATGTTATTCAAATAATAGCCAATAAACATCTATGTGTATGTGTGAGCACACAATGATACTTTTTTATCCTGAAGGCATATATATATATATCTTATACATATATAAGATATATATATATATCTTCTCATTAAAAAACATGAAGCCAGGAGCACCAAATTTAGTTTAGCAGTCTACATGGCATTGGCTAAGAGGTACATAGCTGAAGGATTAGTTCAAAAGTTTTGTTTGAGATATATTTATATAAGTTTCAAATAGTGTGTACAATCCCAGATTAAATGTTGAAACTTGATGGAGGTTGTTTAATAACAAACATATGGTCAGGAAATATGAAGATTAATTTCTAGAAGAATTATATACCTGCTCTAGATTATTAAGGTTATTTGAAAATCTTCTTTGGAACTACAGACAGAATGAGAACAGCTGGCTGAGAGTCTCTTTTAACTTTATTTTATATACTGATCATTTTTAAGTGGTTAAACTGTTTGCTTGTTTTTCTTTCCAAGAAAGATCTAAGGACTTTATATTTATTTTGCTATACTTATATGTATATTTTGGATATATTATAAAACATCTCAAGGGACTTCAGGTTTATGGATTTTCCCTTAAAATTCTCAATAATGTCTTATCTAATACATCAAATGGAACCTGCTATACAAGCCTGGATTTTATACAGTTTTCTTTAGTTTGTCTTACTTCCTCAATTCCAGTGGTAAACTGTGAGCTACAAGTTTATGTTCCTTGAGCACACAGGTATATCTTCTAGGATTCCTAGAGGTCCACCAGCTTTGAGTCCTATTCCAAGCCCAAGTTGGGCAAAGCTCTGCACTGTGGGGTATGAGAAAGGTTTCCCAGGCAACTCACCCTTCTTTTGTCCTCTCTTGCTGCCCTGCACTTCTCCAAGGTGCATTTTCTATTTGCAGCGGAGGCGGCTATGTTTCCAGCAAATGAGTCCACTTAGCACTTTGCTGTGCTCCTCTGTGATTCCTTACGAGGTCATTAGTGTAGCAGTGTATCTCTGTTGCATCTCAGCCCACCTCATTCCTGTTACTCCCATCACCTGCCCCAAGAGTGCACCTTGCAAATAAACTGCTGATGCCTTCATCGTTGCCTCTTGCAAAGCTAGTTAATGAGTAACTCTTCAGCAATGTTTGTCCTTATTGTAACTTATGAGGCCAACCATCCTATTCTTAATCCAGTAAAGTAAGAGAAAACACTATTTTCTTAAATGATAGAAGCAAAATGAGGAATAATAAAGGGACATTTAAGTACATGTCAAACGGTAGTTAAATTTTAAAAAAAAATCTTATTAAAATAATTAATTTATATTTTCATATCTTAGAATTTATTCTAAGGACATATGTAAAACAAAGAAGGAAATATTGTCCACTTTAGTATGACTAGTAGACATATATTACAGTAGGGATAATATATGCTCATCAACTTGGAATTCAGTAAACTCAGGTCAATAAGATGATTGCATTTTAAGTTTTTCTAATAGAAGGGGCTGGGAGATACTGAGAGGAGAATAAGGACCAGACAATGGGACAAGGTGATGGGAGAAGAGATCAAGGGAGGATGATCAACACAGAAAAAGTGTGTATGAAAATTTCAAACAAAACTCATTATTTTATGCTAATTAAATACTAACATAAAAGAAATAGCATAGATAAAAGAAAGCAGAAGAAAATTGTTATGTTTTCATACTTCTTCTTAAGATGAAACAGTCTTTGGAATGATGCCTGATTTTTCAATCTTTATAATAAATTCAAAATATGTAGCCCAAAGTAAAGTGTTTCTAAAGAATTTACAGTAAACATGAAATGCTCTGCTTTATGATAACTGAAAATAATAAACCAATTACACATTTTATATCACTAAATGGAGATTCTAGCAGTGTAAAATAAATGAAAGAATTACTGAAATAACAAAATGGTTGTTTGAAGCTAATTGCAACAGAATGCTTTTTTCTTTTCTTTTTTATTCTAGAGTGCATATTTGAAGTGAAAGAAAATAAATTCCTTTTATGAGAAAAATGAAACAGAAGGTATATAATTTGAATATGCATAATTCGGCAAGATAGGTTTAGTATTTTAAAAGAAAATCTCCTTTTACATTCTGGCTTCCCCGACTTTCTGAATTTTCATTTGATCAAGTGTTTTTCTTCGTGTGAAGTTTTCTTCAGAAGTGTAGTAGTTGGCAATGTGGAGTGGAAACATCTCATACATCACCACATTCTGTTTCTTCCCTTTTATTCTTTTAACCTACAGAACTAATCCAGGAAATGAAAAAAAAAAAGCCCTGACATGACACATCTCTGTGAAGTCAAGAATAAAACTATTAATATGCAAGACTAAAAGGTTCTTGAAACTTCTAATGCCAGCGGGTGCAATACGCAGAGACTAATGTTGTAGTGAAAGTGGTATAGTACAATTTAATCTGGTGATTTCTTTTTTAGCCCATGGGGGATATAAGAAATAGTTTAATAATGAAAACTGTATAAAGAATTAAGAAGCAAAAAGCAGCAGGAGAAGCGACACAGTGATAAAAACCATGCTCTTAAGGAAGCATTGCCACCAGTGTGTGCATGCTACTGCAGTTCCCTGTCTCTCCATTAAGGGCCATTGGTGGACATTTAAGTTCACTCTCAGTTTGGGTGATGGGAAATGGGAAATGGCTGATTGAGGCTAATGTGCTTAAAGCTAATGGTTGATCACACTTTTTTTTTTTTTTTTTTTTTTTTTTTTTTTTGGCATCTCATCTATATGATGCAGTGACTTGAGCATCTTCTTCCAAAATAGCATATGCTAGAATCTGAATCATCATGGATCACGGGCATGGAGTCCTTGTAAATGGGATGATGTCATCTCTCCCAGTGAGCAAGTGCTTTCTTTCACAGGCCTAGATCAGTTACTTAGAACAGCTTGTCTATAGTGAAGTTGCCTCATGGCTTGTCTACAGCAAAGTTACCTCATGGTTCTCTCTCTGTCCACCTATGTGACCTACTATTTTCTGCCATGAGTGTAAGCAGTGTGAGGACATCAGTGGGATGTGTGCATCTGGAATTTCTCAGCTACCAGAGCTTCAAGTTGAATTATACCTCTGTTTATTAATTACTGAGTCTTATACATTCTGACAAAGGAAATAGACCAAGATACACAATTACCAAAATTAACTGTAAATGTAGAAACACATGTAAGCCAAGACTTCCATTCAGCTGGTGCTAAGGAAGAAGGAAAAAGTCATTTTGACAGATTGGACTAATTTCTTTAGCTGTGTCCATCTGAATCAATGGGATATCTACTCTGACGTCTCAGCCTCCTCCTTTTCCCATAGATTTCTGCAGAAATGTGAACATGATCCCATAATAAGTTTTAGGATGTTGCTTAATTGCACCATCAAGCAGAAGTACACTTTAGCACTGTCCTTCCTGTACTGAGAATTCAGGGGTCTGTGCCAGTACCATGTCCCAATGCAGCAAAGCTTCTGACTCTAGCATCTACAACAGGCATCATTTCCCAGCCCTAGTAATGCTTCTGTACTTCCATTGTTGCTGGTTAGCTCCACCTAGCTTCTCTACTGTCAGGCAGCCCTGTTGCTGTTGGCTAATACTGCCTGCAGCCTCCATTACTGCTTCATAAAAATTTTCATCTGCCAAATGTCACTGTATTTCTTAAACTCTCAATGTATTTGAAGCTATGTTGTGCACTGGGCAGAACTGAGGACTTTTTTTCTCTTGCCTTTCTCTGTGCTAAACTTGAAGGTTAGCAAGTAGCATTGGTCTGGACCTTCCCCCCCTCCCAACCCACCCCTACTTATATAATATAATGGGAAAATCACTTTTCACATTTTACATTACAGCTCTCTTCTCATGGGAGTTGAGCAAGGAGTCCCAGATAGGTGGGCCAGGTCACATGAACTATTGCGATGGATTCTTTATAAACTCAAATTGCCCTCCTTCACCACCTGCTATGGCTATATTTATAGACATTTCTAACCAACTCTTTCCAATTCTCTTTTCTTTTTCTTTATAATTAATTTTGTCCTTGAGGTGTCCATTTGTAAATAGTTTTAATGTAGACCAATTTCACAGGTTTAAGTGTGTTGTGCACGGATTTGACTCTTGCCAATAACCCCTAGAATGACATTAGATTCTAGGTCCAACTTTTCATGCTATACTGATAATGATTTAAATTGATACTTAAAAAATAGAAGATACAAAGTTCAAATGCAAGATAGAAATGATTATGTTTAAAGAAACATACATAAATCAAAGTATCAGATTGCATCCCCTAGGTATAAATAATTGTCATTTATCATTTAAACATAAACAAGTTATTTGTAGCTTTTATTTCAGTAGGTTTGTACTGGTAGGCTTTTTTCTTTTCTTTTTAAGTGAAAAATGGATGTCAAATGTATATAGTTGTGTCAAAAAAGAAATAGATGGGTTTATATCAAAAAAAGTTTTGGGTGACTACCTTAGCTCCATGGAGCAAAATAGCACTCAGAGCTGATAGGAAAGCCTGTTTTAATTTTCCTTTTAGCATGTTCCATCCTCAAATGTTAAATTTATACTCATCACACATCAGCAATATTTCATTGTATACTTCATCAGTCCAAGATGGAGAGCAGCAAGATAGGGCACCTGTGTTAGCAAATGTTTTTGGTTGTAGAAAGTTTTTACTAACCATACCTGGCCAGCAAATACTTTATACATATTTAAAAAACTAAAATAAAAATATTAAATTATATCAACATGCAAAGTGGCCTCTGCATCAGTGTTTCAATATTCTGAACCTACATTGTTACAAATTTAGCTACTTAATTTGAATTTATTATGTTATAATTCTGCTTTTGGTAGTCATCCAGGAAAGGGCAGCTGTTAAGACAGAGAATTTGAGGGCAATAACTTTAAGTGGTAATAGATGTATGATCTATACAAAGTCTCTAGAAATTTGAATGTGTATCCCACACTATGGCTTCTTTTTCACAGCAGCTTGGGAACACTGGGTCATGGGACTCAGTCACTAACTACAGTCCAGCCTGCTCTGCCCTCTCTGTTGGTATCAGAGGTGCTGGAACCCTCTTGCATTCGCTTCACACACCCTATCCTTTCACATGTAACCCAAAAGGTTTGGATGGATAAGAAGATTCACACAATAAAGATGACATTACTCTCTAAATTAATGTGCAGGTCTAATCTGTTTCCTACTAAATTGTGGAGCTTTTTAGTAGACACATAGGAGACCAATTCACAATTATTATAGGAACACAGGATATCTAGATTAACAAAACATTCTGAAGTAGGATAAAGAATCAGTTTTGCCTACCTAACTCAGTGCATGCTAAATATAATAACTAAAATCAGACTATGGGATAGGGAGCTAGAGTGGGCATAGAACACAGAAACTAGGAGCCCCTCCCCACACACATACGCCAAAGAGGCTCAGTGGGTTTGGTAAGATCCCAAAAGTAATTAAATGGAAAAGGGGCAATAGTTCCAGAAAAGAGTAAGGGGGCATCTGTCGGGTTGGATTTTTCAAAACTTTCTTTAGTAAGCGTTCTTAAATGCTCTAACCTTCCTTCTAGCCCACCACGCACCAGAGGTAGTGGAAAGGAAAGGTTAATAAGGCAAAGGAGGATGTGGACCTGCTTAGAAACAGTTCTTTGAAGTGAATCCAATCTGTGTTGTCAGGATATCAGCAGTTCAGTTCACAAGAAACAGCAGTGGCAGCTCAATCTACTTGCAAACACCATTCATGAATCAACATTGGCAGTTAAATCGAGAAGCCCCAGGGCTCTGCCAATCAGCCTGAGTCTGGCAAAGTGGTAAGAAGTAGCCGAAACACCACCAAAAGTTCTTTGGTGCATTTCTCTTTATAAAGTCACATTCTAGCAAACAATGGCAAGGCAAACCAATAATAGACAGTGTCATCAGCAAAAATCAACAATCAGCAAAAGCCCAATGATGAGCAGCATAGAATAAGGACTACCAACACCAGACAGCATTGTTCATTGTCTGTTGGGCGATACTCATACCCTTTCCAAACACCATGAGTTCTCTTGAGTGCCACTCTAACCAATCATCACATGCACTTTCCCCAGGCTGTTTCCAGAAAAGTACCAGGTGAGTGTTCTCATCAAAACATCCTCCCATGTGTCTGCTTCAGCAAAAACATCTTCTCATAAGACAGTTTACAGAGAAACATCATACGACACAACTGAGTCTTCCAAGAAAACAGAAATTTTCACTTCAGGCATCAGAAGCAAAAATAATGAAGTACAACACATAGGTAAAGCCTATGAAACTAACTCAAAGTAGATGATAAGGTTAAATGTAAAATGTACAATTTAAAGATAGTTAGAGAAAAGTAAATAAATATATGAAATATTCCAGATATGGGTTTAGACTTAGCATAAAAATTGTTGATTTTCATCAAAATCGCAAATGTGTTGCTGTCAAAGATTCTGAAAAGAATTTGTTTTGATATTTGTTTTATCTTAAGAGAAAGGGAGAATATACATGAAGTTGAGTAGGTAGCCAGGTGGGGATGATCTGAGGGGGACTGGAGGGTAATATAATGAAAATATACTGTATGAAAAAATAATAAAAATAAGTTAATTTAATAATAAAACAAAATTCTACTTTGTGGTTGAATTAGGGAAAGGCTGGAAGAAATTGAGGAGGAGGGTGACCCCATAGGAAGACTAGTAGTCTTGATAAACCAGGACCCCTGAGATTTCTCAGGCAATGAGCCACCAGGCAGGCAGTATACACTAGCTGGTTTGAGGTCCCTGATACATACAGCAGAGTACTGGCTGCTCTGGCCTCAGTAAGAGATAAGTACCTAACCCTTGAGAGACTTGAGGCCCTAGGAAATGGGGAGGCCTGGCAGGGTGTGAGAGGGTATGGAGGGTGGAGACATCTTCTTGGAGACAGGGGAGGGGAGAATGGGAGGAGGTTGGAGGGCAGAACAGCGAGGGGATAATGGCTGGACTGCAAAAAAAATAAAATAAAAATAAAGATTAAAAAAAGGTATTGGAGAGATAAACAGCCAATTTTGCTCTAAAGGTGATGAGAAGAACCATGATTCTGTTTCTTAGTTATTCTACTCAATATATTTCTTCATATTTTTTAAAAAACACTATAAAAAGGAAAGGAGCAGAATGAAAAATATTTGCAACCCACATATCAAAAGTGCTTATCGTCTAGAATGTTAAGCACTCTTATAACTCCATAGCAATAAAGCAAGCGTTTATTCATGTGGAAAATAGGCAAAAGGCAAGAGATGCTTTAATGAAAGTGTTATGAAGTCAGGGAAAAAAAGCATGTGGAAAGCTCTCTGTGCTATTAGGCGATGCAAATCAAAGCCACAATCATATCTTTGTTGTCTCCCACCTGAATTTGAACATACAGCTCTTAAGTGGTAACAGTGCTTGCTGATCACAACTGAATTTTTAGCTAATCTTTGGGGCCACTGCTTCTTCTACTCAGAACTTCAACCTCAGATAAGCAACCCATTCTCTGTTTTTATTTTTGCCCTCAATTATTTAGTTGTATTTTTATTTTGCTTATTTCTATTGGGAGAGCATTTTTACATGTTTCTTGGAAACACTAAGAGAATTATGATTTATATCCTATACCTAATAATGAAATTAGTATAATCAACCCTTCCACATTCCCTTAACCATAATAATTTCTATGTATAGTAGTGAGTTGGGATTTCAGATTCTTCTGATTATTTTGAAACTTCTCACATTTTGTAATAACCAACAGTTTTCCTACTATGCTATAGAGAACCAGAAGCGGGTCAGCCCCTGTACCAGAGTCACTTATCTGGCCTGTCCCACTTTTTCTATTCCTCAATGGCCACAAAAGATAAGAGCTATTATGGTTATAATTTTTGTGCCTGGCATATTTTCCTTCCCATAATGACCTAAAATTCCACCCACACTGCAGTAAATGATAGAATTTTGCTCTGTCTTATTGATGAAGTGTGTCAAAGTCTATTCTACATGAAATGAACCTTCACCCACTGTGGCGCAAAAGTTGTACTTTGCCCAAAATGCCTTTCTGGCAGTAATTTCACTGTGCTGCTCTTAGGAGGAGGTGGACTGGAACCCTGGTAGACAGGACTCCAAAAACTCTAAATCTCCTAACCTGAGGTTGAAGAGTGTCTGTGAATCAAAGCTTCTTAGACTTCTGCTTTGCTACTGGTCAAATGTCAGTCTTAAGATGACATTGTTAACAGTTGTGTCCTACTTTGCTGTGTCATTTTGAGTGAGAAAGGATTTGTTGAACTCTGTAGTCTATCAAAGCCCAAACAAAAATTGTGAAGCAGGATTTTCATAATAAGCTATATTTAAAACTTTTGGAAGTAAGCAAAAGACATCTCATGAAAATGAGACAGGAAATGAAAAGACTCTCATAGTTAATATGTAACTCAAGGAAATATCTTTGCCAATAGAGATAGAACATTTAGAATGCAAGGGCAAAAACTCCTGGAAACAGAATTGTACTTCTTTCTTGTTGGGTTAAACCTAAGTTGGAGAGATCAAAGGATATCCTCTACAGTCTTCAGTCTTCAGAGTTATTGTTTACCTTAGTTAATGACTATGACCACAGCGACTCATAAAGAAAAGCATTTAACTGGGGCAAGAAGGCAGACACAGTGCTAAAGAAGTATAGATGAGCGTGCTACATCCAGATCTGCAAGCTTGCAGTGGGTGTTTTGAAACCTCAAAGCCCATGCCCAGCTGCAACATACTTCCTCCAACAGGGTCACACCTACTCCAACAAGGCCACACCTTCCAATCTTTTCAAATAGTGCCACTCCCTGGAGACTAAGTATTCAAACGAACCTACAGGGGCTATTCGTATTCAAACCACCACATTGTTGCTGGGAGTTTTAATTGCTGGTGGGTATACCTGGCCCTTTAGTGCTGTCCACATGAAGTTTTTATTTAGCTGTTTACATTCCCCTTTCTGAAGCCACGAGTCATCATCTCCTAGTTTTGAAGCCATCTCCTTCCACTCAATGTAGCACATGATGTTCTTTTTCAGCAGCCTCTAAAAATGACAAAATTATTTGCATAGTTGGCAGCTTGAGCAAAGGGACTTAGTTTTATAAAGATACTTAATTTCGCTCTACAAAAGCAGCCTTCCATGAAGCCAGATAAAAACCATTTTTAATCTCTAATTGATTCAAATACTTTTTTTTTGTCTTTTAGGAGTTCATATTAAATTACCAGAGTTACTTTTTAACAGTGCTGCAGTCTAGAACTTACATCATGATTTCTGCTAAAGTCACTGAATGGAAAAAGAGTACTTGCTAGGAAATACATGAAACATTCATCATTTAAAACTTTCCATCTGGCTCGTATCCCCACTTCAATTCTCCCTTTCCTCAGTTAGAAACTTGTCTGCAAAAACTGGAAGATGAAAATTCATGACACTGAAAAAGAAAAGTAGCAGACTACTTCTAGGATTTGGGATGAATTTACACCATTTCGAAAGCATATGGAGTTGAGTTAGAGCACACAGGTAACAGCTGATCTTATTAAAGCCTTCCTGCCTGAATGACTTTAAGTATTTTGTTTTCTCATTTGGTTCAGAGACTTTAAGAATGCAATGTTTATTAGAATCTTAGGCAGTTGCACAGGTACAATGTATGTATGCATTTCTAGGAATAGTTTTATTGCAGCTTATCTTTAAAGTCAATCCTGGATTTTCACAAGAGGACAGAATACTAATACTAGGAAAATACTAATGCAAACAAGGCTGGAATAGGGAGAAGCAAACCCTGGCCGAAATTGCTTTGAGGTGACAGGATTCAGAGGCTACAAATGCTGGCTTGCAAACAACCTACCAGATCAGAAAGCAAAGAAAGAAATCAAAAGGGAGTAGAATATCTAGTAGAACAATGTGTGCATGAATTGTAAGATTAAAGTGGATACATGTCAATAGCTCTTGTGCCCATTTTTCAGTTTGCAGATTTTTAAGGATGAATATAGGACATAGCTTAGAGTTGAACCTATGAATGAGATTGATTACAGAGGAAGAACTTAAACTAAATCAGCTAAAGAACAAGGTGCAGGGTGGAGACAGAGGAAACCAAAGAAAGTGTTTTCTGCTGAATGTGCTTAATTGCAACCCTCATTGAATCATCATACCTGGGAAGGTCCTTGTAAACTGTTCCCCCTCCAAAAGCAAGTTTTTCTTAAAATTAATTTTTATTTTTAATTATGTCTCTGTGTAAGCATGTTTACATGAGTTCCCATAACCAAAATGGTTTCTCATAACCATCTGTAATTCTAGTCCTAGGGCATCCTATACCCTTTTCTGTCTTCTGTAGGTACCAGGCATATACATTGTGCATGGACATATATGTGGACATATATGGGTACATACCCATGTATATAAAATAAGCAAACTAATTGCCTACAATTTAAGTCATATTGTAGTGAACTGTTGAGTTTTCTTGTGGGTATAGAGTGTTCATTATTTCATATATAAATATAATTTATATATAAAAATTTATGTTATTTATATATATAAAATTATATATGTATACATATATATATGTTCATATATGCATATAAACTTAACTTTAGGTTACAGAATATTTAACCTCAAAGAGACATTTTAACCATCAGGCAGCATAACAACCAAGACACACCTGCAGTTTTACTTGGTTACCTCATATGTAAATCTTTGCCTACTGGGTCTTAGATACAAAGTAGTGTTACAGATGGCAGCTAAGCTATTCCACTGAGATGTAAAATTTAGGTTTCTTATTACTATACAACTATTCCCAGTCACAGCAAAAACACTTCTAAGTGCAATTTTGCAATGATGTTTAGTCAAGAGAATTAACAGAAAAAATAATTAAATTACAGAAGAACCCAGTGATTAAAAATATTATCTAAAAATACATACTTAAATAGGTTACAGTGTAAACATGGCTCACTTTCACTCAACACTTATCACAGAGGGAGACAAATGACTTTGAGGCACGATAAATGTATCTGTGATTGGACCAATTGGAATTACATGGTCTGAAGTATTATAGATTTATCAGTCTTGCTCAATTGTTTCCAGAAAAGTGATTCAATAATGTTGTCCATGTATCTAGTGAAGGGTGGAATAAAATTAGATTGTGTGTAACTCCAGGCAATTGGTCTTTGTCCAGATGCATTTTTCTATCTTATGATAGTTTTTTTTTTCATAAAACTTAGAACTCATTGCAACAAGTCACAGCCCATTAGCCATCTGTTTCTCTACCACATACCTTTGTTTTATGATGTGAGGATTTAATTTTCATGACATTTATCTAAAAGATATTTTAAAGATGCTAAGAAATAATGGCAACTATAGTCATGTAAGTACCACATGCTAAACAGTTGTACCACTGGATTTCTCTTAGCAAAAATTATCAGTATTTAATATTAAAGTAATATTTTGGTGTATATTTAAGGATATAATGATTGAAAAAAAAAGGATGCTGATATGATATAAAGAAGCAAACAGAAACCTACAAAATGGCTTCCAAATACTTAATGCATTCTCCTTGCTTTATAGCATGCATAACAAACAGTAGAGATTCATGGTGATTCCAGAAAAATATTCTGACAGTTAGTGACACAGGCTGTGTCTACTCTCAGATTACAGTAGTGATCACAAGATTTATTGCCTCCTCCATCATAAACTCAGGGCAACAAAATTTAAAGACGAGAGAGAATTCTTTCAGGATTTTGGTTAGTGGTTGATGCAGTTGAGACTCATCTTCAATGTCTGTCTTCTTTCTGGATACTGTCTTATTGCTGGCTGTGTGTCACCACTTCCTCTTAGTATTCCCCTACCCCACTGAATACAATGTTTGTATTCATTTTCCATATTTAAAATTTTCAACTTAATAAACACATCTTCAGTATCATAGTTTCAAAATGCAAATATTACAAGGGAGAAAATATATTTCCTAATAGTACAATGGCTCTGTATCAGTAATATTTGTCCTTTATAATTTATATGATAGAACTTTTTAAAGAAATATTTTAAATATTTTTCCTTATAGTTGTTGCCACAGCAAACACACATTTAGATGGGATACAGTGTGAGCTTTTGACACAGAAGTTCCATGTATAACTATGAGAGTGGCCTATCTTCAGCAGTAGAGTTATTCTCTTCCTGATAAGAATACTCAAAGTCTATTTTCATAGTTTAAGAAGGTGGCAGACTGGGGACATTGTGGGTAAGACCATGAGTGGGGGTGGAGGAAATAAAAGATAAAAAGCAGCTGTCTTAGTTTGCTGTGATAAACACCCTTACTCAAAGCAACCCCAATGAGGAAAGGGCTTATTTGGTTTGAAGGGTATGGTTGGTCCATCACCAAGGGAAGCAATACAGGAGCACAAGTAAGATCCCAGAGGCAGAAATTGAAACAGAGGGTGTAGAAGAATGCTGCTTACTTGCTTGCTTTTTTAGGCAATCCAGGGATCATTTGCCCAGGAATGACATGGGTGTAGTGATCTAAGCCTTCCCACATTAATCACTAATCAAGAAAATATCCCAGAGTTATGCCCATAGAATAGTCTGATGGAAGCAGTTCCTCAAAAGAGGTTTCCTCTTTCCAAATGATTCTAGTTACTGTCAGGCTGGCAAAAAGTAGCTAGTATAGCCATTAATAGAGAACTTGAAGATAAAACAACAACCACAACAACAACAACAACAAAGACAGAGATAAGACTAGGTAAAATCTCTTCCACAAGAAAGGAACAACTACCTGGCCATGCTAAGTAGCATGTTCTGACTTCAACCTGTCAGAAAAAGGACCAGAAATACCAGGTACATCTAACAGAGCATACAGATGGGTGATGTTGCCTGAAACTCAAATTAGAGTCAGGATTCAGCAGCCTTGGAACAGCAGACATCATCTCAAAATAGTAAAAGAATCTTGCAACTGAAACAATTCCAATACCCATAGTCTTCCTTCCTTGCCATTGAGCAGAGGATCAAGTGGGCAAATTGCCTAAATGTGGGAATGTTGGAAGATATTGGAAAAGGCTGATCCCAGTCTGTTGGGACAGAACATGAGAGGAAACTCTCATCCCTCACAGACACTTCTCTGGATGACGGGCAGATACCCTTGAGTTCCTAGAATATGGAAACATATCTTGACGGGAGCAATAGACACACAGGTTACATAGAATGTACTGGCAGCAGTACAAGTGTGGTAAAGGAGACTGAAAGCAGAAGATTCTCAACATTGTTCACCTTGGCCTTGGCAGAGAGCAGCTTTTTAGATTCAAAGGTTGTGACAGAAGTTGGTTCAGAAGTTGGTTCAGTATCTTGACAGATAGAACTAACATACCAGGATAAAGTCCTTTCCCAACAGGAAAAAATATTGACTGGATATGATATCATTTACTTCACTATATTCTCTCTCTCTCTCTCTCTCTCTCTCTCTCTCTCTCTCTCTCTCTCTCTCTCTCACACACACACACCCCTTTCCATTTCTGTCTCTTTTACTTCTCTTTCTTACTCTATCCCTTCTTTCTCTCTTTCCTATCCTCCACTCACTTTACTATGCAAGTATCTATAGACTTTTCCACATGTTCCACATTCTGGCATCCCTGTCTTTAAACCATATAGAGATACAAATTAAGAGTAGTGTCTCCTCTTCCAGCTGACACTGGGAATGCTATCAAGCTACTGTAAAGGGCTTCTACTGCACTGGACTTCTCCACTGAATATGAATCAACACAAAGCCAACTGGCCAGGAAAATCACAGAAAGTAAAACAGAGAAATCACAACGGTGGATAAGTGAGGTATTGCATTTGGCCTGGCCACTAGGGTGTGAGAACACAGCTTCGGCAGGTGAAACAGGAGATGCTAGATGCATTTACCTATCAAGGGCTAGGCTTATGGGAAGTGTCAATGCACCACTCTGGGGTGGGAGAACACAGCTTGGGCTGGGGACCTTAGCCTGAGTGAGCTTGAAGTCAAAGCTGGAGTTCCCTGACTCCAGGACATCCAGTTGCTGCTTGAAACTACATAGAATATGGATGGAGGGGGCCTATGGATCTGTGAGGAGGAGCCCCAGGCTGAGGGTTTCCAAATTCCTGGACTTCGAGACTCCACTGGAAGTTGCAGGGAGTTGAGAATGGAGGGGGCCTGAGGGCTGAGGACTGCAAGGCTGGGATGGGGAAAGGGAAACTCGAGTTCAACTCAGTGGCAGAGAGTCCAGGAACAACCTTTTGCAGGAGACTTGGGCAGCTCTGCTCTTTAGTTGAAAGCTTTCTCCATGTTCCCTATGGCAATTCTTGATGAAGGAGACAGTCCATGCTTATCCATCCAGTTTACTGACTGTTCATCATGCAAAATGGGTGTATATCACCTTCTCAGGGTCAGCCAGAGATTAAATACCTTTTGCAGGAAGGAATGTCTAGGAAGAGAAGCCCATTGGCTAAATCCTCAGAGCCTCTAGACACCTTATTAGCTTAGAGAACTTTGTTTTGGGCTATGTGGCCACTGGTCATGTCCCTTTGTGGGGAGTGTGGTTACATGTTCTGGGCCAGGAATCTTGGTAGGGAGCATAGAGGTGCATACCATCCTCACTTTGATGCATGGGTGCCAGGTCTATAAACCCACTCAACCTTACCAAGTTTCCTGTCATGGTACACTGTCCCACAGATAAGTTGTGGATCCTACAATCTTGAGAATATATCCACCTCAACAGACCCACAAAGCACAACAGAGACATTAAGAAACTCTAGGCAATACTCTATTCTGATATCCATACATGGTGACACTAACCCAATACTGGAAAGTGCAGATGATGGGATAGCTACAATGCCATAAAACATCTCAGAAACACTTTTGGAAAGAACCATGACTACAAAGAAGAATCATTAACAAGACCAGGGAAGAGGATTCCTAAATCATTTTTAGATTTATACAGAAAGTTACACAAGTAAATGAAAGATTTGTAACTTGGACGAAAGATTTTAAAACACAGGGAAACAATTTCCAAAAGTAATTGAGATATTATAAAATAAACCAAATAAAAATTCTGGAAACAGACAGGCCCCACGAGTCACAGGAAAGTCACAGGGCAGCAGGGACAGGATCCTCTCAGCTTCTGAGTGACAGAGGTGGACCAGTGACACTCTCTGCCCCTTCCCTGCAAGTGGAAGGCTTGCCTCCAGGGAGGGCTTTAACCCAGAGACTCGGGTGAGATCTACCATTTTCTCTCTGGTGAGTTTCTAAGACAGGACCAGCCAGCCAGGAGGCACAGGCTGCACCAGTCACAGGGGAGCTGAAGGGCAGCAGGGACAGGACAAGCTCTAGTCAGAGACACTAAGAATATTTAACACCAAAAATCAAGAGATGGCGAAAGGCAAACACAAGAATCCTACCAACATAAATAAAGACTACTTGGCTTCATCAGAACCTAGTACTCCTACCACAGCAAGTCCTGGATATCCCAAAACACTGGAAAAGCAAGAATTGGAACTAATATCATATCTCACAATGCTGATAGAGGAACTTAAGAAGGACATGAATAACTCCCTTAAAGAAATACAGGAGAACACAGGTAAAGAGGTACAAGCCATTCAAAAGGAAACAAAATCCCATAAAGAATTACAGGAGATCACAAGTAAACAAGTAGAAGCACTTAAAGAGCAAACTCAAAAATCCCTTAAGGAATTGCAGGAAAACACAAACAGGTGAAGGAAAGAGACAACTCTGGAGTTAGAAATTTTAGGAAAGAAGTCAGGAAACATAGATGCAAGCATCAGCAACAGAATACAAGAGATAGAAGAGAGAATCTCAGGGGCAGAAGATAACATAGACAACATTGAGAGAACAGTCAAAGAAAATGCAAAAAGCAAAAAGACCCTAACCCAAAACATCCAGGAAATCCAGGACACAATCAGAAGACCAAACCTAAGGATAATAGGTATAGAAGAGAGTGAAGACCTCCAATTAAAGGGCCAGTAAATATCTTCAAAAAAATTATAGAAGAAAACTTTCCTAACCTAAAGAAAGAGATGCCCATGAACATACAAGAAGTCTATAGAACCCCAAATAGACTGGACCAGAAAAGAAATTTCTCCCACCACATAATAGTCAAAGCACCAAATGCACAAAACAAAGAAAGAATACTAAAAGCAGTAAGGGAAAAAGTTCAAGTAACATATAAAGGCAGGCCTATCAGAATTACACCAGACTTCTCACCAGAGACTATGAAAGCTAGAAGATCCTGGGCAGATGTCATACGGACCCTAAGAGAACACAAATGCTAGCCCAGACTACTATATCCAGGAAAACTCTCAATCACCATAGATGGAGAAACCAAAGTATTCCATGACAAAACCAAATTCACACAATATCTTTCCACAAATCCAGCCCTTCAAAGAGTAATAAATGGAAAACTCCAACACAAGGAGGGGAACTACATCCCTGAAAAAGCAAAAATGTAATCTTCAAACAAAACTAAAAGAAGATAGCCACATGAACAGAATGCCAGCTCTAACTACAAAAATAACAGGAAGTAACAATTAATTTTTCCTTAATATCTATTAATATCATTGGACTCAATTCTCCAATAAAAGACATAGACTATCAGATTGGGTACGTAAACAGGACCCAACATTTTGCTGCATACAGGAAACCCACCTCAGTGACAAAGACAGACACTACCTCAGAATAAAAGGCTGGAAAACAATTCTCCAAGCCAATGGTCCCAAGAAAAAAGCTGGAAGAGCCATTCTAATATCGAATAAAATTGACTTTCACCCTAAAGTGATTAAAAAAGATAAGGAGGGACATTTCATATTCATCAAAGGTATGATCTACCAAGATGAACTCTCAATTCTGAATCTCTATGCTACAAATGCAAGGGCATCTACATTCATAAAAGAAACTTTACTAAAGCTCAAAGCACACATTACACCACACACAACAGTAGTGGGAGATTTCAATACACCACTCTCTGCAATGGACAGATCATGGAAACAGATACTAAACAAGGACACAGTGAGACTAACAGAAGTTATGAAATAGATGTATTTAACAGTTATTTATAGAACTTTTTATCCTAAAACAAAAGGAAATACCTTCTTCTCAGCACTTCATGGTACCTTCTCAAAATTGACCATATAATTGGTCACAAATCAGGCTTCAACAGATACAAGAAGATTGAAATAATTCCTT
>NW_022196905.1:14687148-14715064 GCF_008632895.1 Mastomys coucha
GGCACAGTGGAAAACTTCCTGAAGAGAACGCCAATAGCTTCTGCTCTAAGATCAAGAATTGACAAATGAGACCTCATAAATTTCAAAACTTCTGTAAGGCAAAAGACACTGTCAATAGGACAAAATGGCAACCAACAAATTGGGAAAAGATCTTTACCAACCCTATATTTGATAGAGGGCTAATATCCAATGTATATAAAGAACTCAAGAAGTTAGACTCCAGAGAACCAAATAACCCTATTAAAAAATGGGGTACAGAGCTAAACAAAGAATTCTCAATTGATGAACACCGAATGGCTGAGAAGCCCCTAAACAAATGTTCAACATCCTTAATCATCAGGGAAATGCAAATCAAAACAACTCGGAGATTCCACCTCACACCAGTCAGAATGGCTAGGATAAAAGACTCATGGGACAGCAGATGCTGGAGAGGTTGTGGAGAAGGAGGAACATTACTTCATTGCTGGTGGGATTGCAAACTGATACAACCACTCTGGAAATCAGTTTGGTGGTTCCTCCAGAAATTGGACATAGTTCTACAGGAGGACCCAGATATACCACTCCTGGGCATATACCCAAAAGATGCTCCGACATGTAATAAGGACACATGCTCCACCATGTTCATAGCAGCCTTATTTATAATAGCCAGAACCTGGAAACAACCCAGATGTCCCTTAACAGAGGAGTGGATACAGAAATTGTGGTACATCTACACAATGGAGTACTACTCAGCTATTAAAAACAATAAATTTATGAAAATCTTAGGGAAATGGATGGATCTGGAGAATATCATCCTGAGTGAGGTAACCCAATCACAAAAGTACACACATGGTATGCACTCTCTGATAAGTGGTTATTAGCCCAGAAGTTTGAAATACAGGAAGAACAACCCACAAACCACAAGGAACTCAAGAAGAAGGAAGACCAAAAGGTGGACATTTCATTCCTTCTTAAAAGGGAGAACCAAATATCCACAGAAGGAGTTGCAGAGATTAACTATGGAGCAGAGACTGAAGGAAGAACAAGCCAGCTTAAATATTGCTATCTCCTGAGAGGCTCTGACAGTACCTGACTAATACAGATGTAGAGGCTCACAGCCATCCATTGAACTGAGTACATGGTCTCCAATGAAGGAGTTAGAGAAAGGACCTATGGAGGTGAGGGGTTTGCAGCCCCTTAGGAACAACAATATGAACTAACTAGCACCCTCAGAGCTCCCAGGGTCTCAACCATCAACCATGGACTGCACATGTTGGGTCTGATTATTTTGGCAGCATGTGTGTAGTAGAGGATTTCAAATTCGATCATCAATAGGAGGAGAGGACCTCAGCCCTGTGAAGGTTCTGTGTCCCAGTGTAGGGGAATGCCAGCACCAAGAAGTGGGAGAGGGTGGGATGGCAGTCATAGGGAGGGGGGAGGTAACAGGGGTTTGTTCTTTTTGTTTTTGTTTGTTTGTTTGTTTGTTTTTTGGAGGGGAAACTGGGAAAGGAGAAATTTACATGTAAATAAAAAAATATCTAAAAAAAATTCTGGAAACAAAATAATTTATAAAATAAAACAGAAAGCATCATCAAAAGAGCAAGGCAAGGCAAAAGAATAAATATCAGAGTTAGAAGACAATGAATGACAATGTATGCAAATTATATCGTATGCAAAGAAAAATAACGGACATACTGAAGCTTCCAAGAAATTTTGGAGCCATCCAGTGAATCTGAATTTTGAACCTCAGTTTTAATTTTCTTACTCATAGTACAACATTCCATGTTCTCATTATTCATTCATCAGTTAATGGACATCCCAGCTGTTCCCATTCTCTGGTGATTGTGAACAGACCAGCAGTGAACAGGAATGAACAGCTATGTCTGTAGTGGGATATGGAGTCCTTTGGGCATGTACCCAAATGGTATAGCTGGATCATCGGTTGATGTATCTCAGCTTTTGGAGGGGCATCCACTCTGATTTGCATCCTGTCTGGACGAGTTTGTGCCACCATGAGCAGTGAATATGTGTTCTTATTTTCTCTAAAATAAGGCCAACATTTGTGGACTTTTTTAAATTTCATTTACTCTGACTTACTGGTCATGAAATCTCAAAGCAGTTTTGTTCTGTACTCCCTCCCTTCATGGCTAAGGATGTTAATAATTTTTTTTTTAAGAAAAAAACTTAGACACAAGTATTTCTTTCTCCTTTCTTTTCTTTTCTTTTCTTTCCTTTTCTTTTCTTTTCTTTTCTTTTTTAGAAGTTGCTGTTTATTTCCATGTTTCACTTTTAAAGTGGGTTGACTTGTTTTCCCCTGTGTAGGCTGCCTAGTAACTGAAGTGATCGTGTCCTTTTTGTGCAGAAGGTTTTGTCTCATGAGGTCCAATTTGTTGTTTGTCTTAATGCTTATGCTAATGGCATACTGTTCACAAAATTCTTTCCAGTGCAAATAGTTCCAATTTATTTCCTACTTTGTCCTCTGTCATAGACAGTGTATTAGGTCTTATGATAATTCCCTTGATGTCTTTGGAGTTGAGTTTTATATTGAGTGACAAAGAAACATTGAGTTTCATATTTCTAGATATACTATTCAATATGACAAACACAATATTATGAAAATGCTGAGTTTTTTCCAATGTATAGTTAGCATCATTGTGAAAAATCAGTTGGCTCCAGGGGTATAGGCTTATATGTGGGCCTTTAATTATATTTCATTGATTAATGAATACTGTCCTTATAAGAGTACCATGCTGTTTTAATTACTATAGCTCTATAGTATAGCTTGAAATCTAGGTTGATAATCTCGTGGATTTGTTTGTTTGTTCATTTTGAGGATTGTTTAGCTATCATGGGTCTTTTGTATTTCCATGTGGAAATTAATATTTTTTTCTTTTACTTTCTGTAAAGAATTTCATTAGACTTTGGATGGAAATTGTGGTGAATCTTTAGGTTGCTTTTGGCAGGATGGCTGTTTCTCCAATCTATAACTATAGGAAGTTTCCCCCCTCTCTTTCTCTGTCTCTATCTGTCTTTGTCTCTCTCTGTCTCTCTGTCTCTCTCTGTCTCTCTCCTTCTCTTTCTCTCTCTCTCTTTCTCTCTCTTGTATCTTCAATTTTCATTGTTTGAGGCTTTCACCTCCTCTGGCTAGATTTACCCCAAGACCTTTGTTGTTGCTGGTGATTTTTTTTTCTCAGTGATTCTCTCTTGTATATAGCAAGAATACTGGTGTTTGCGCTCATGCACATGAACTTGTGTGTGTGTGTGTGTGTGTGTGGGTGTGTGTGTGTGTGAATTTTGCATCCCACTACTCTGCTGAATGCATTTATCAGTGCTTTATGAGTTTTGGTGAGTATTTTGAGTCTTTTATTATTCATAGAATCATATCATCTACAGATAAAGATATTTCAGCTTCTTTTCTATCTATATCCCCTTTAACTTTTCACTTGTGCAATATTGCTCAAGATGATGCTTCAAATACTACATCTTCACTTAATTGATCATTACCTTTGTGTTCAGAAGCTTTTTGTTTGTTTTGATTTATGTGATTGCATTTTTTTGTTTGTTGGTCTTATTTCCTGAGCCACAGGAGCCTATATATATAAAATTGGTGCCTGTGCCTATATGTTGAAAACAATTTTCTGCTTTTTTTTCAAGCAATTGGGGGCTACTAAGTCTTATTTTGAAGCTGTGGAACCATTTTCAGTTGAGTTTTCTGTGAAGTGGGCAGTAAGGATCTACTTTTGTTTTTCTGTGTGTTGAAATCCAGTTTTCCTATTGCCATTTGTTGAAGGTTCAGTCTTTCTCTCAGGGAACATTTTTGGTATTTTTGTCAAAATGCAGGAAAGTGTATGGAAATACTTGAAGGAAACATTTTTCTTTGTGTATTTAGAAAATATTCGATTGGTGAGATGGTCTAGGAAGTCAAAGCGTCTTCTACTAGGGATCTGAGACTGATGACTGGAACTCATATAGAGTTGGAAGGAGAGGACAGCGTTGCCCTTTGAACCCAACATATGTGTAGTGGTCCACAAGTCCCCTATCATAAATCATATACACGCATGTATGCATGTGCACAAACACACACAGAGGTAGTAAAAGTAAGTCGTCTTTTCTAGGTACTTAAGGTAAACTAATTAATTTTCATAAACCATAGATATATGGTATACGGCAGGACATTTGAAGATATTTTACCATGAAACTGGGCTCCCTTTATTTGTGAACAGTGATTGCCCTTCCCATGCTTTTGATATCACTGTTCTATACTCTGTTTCTTTAAGACCTGATAGCACTCTAAAGACATCCATATTGCTTTATGTGTGTGTACATAAGCAGTGTGCACCAGGTACACATGCCTTTTTAAATTTTAATTTCATCATTGTGTACTTATAAATGTCAAGTTCAGTTCCAAATCCTTTATCAGAAAAATTTTGCTTCCTAATGTATGCTTTTCTATTTTTGATTTCTGGTCCTAGTTGGTAACTACAGTTGTGACTTGTTATTTTTTTCTGGCATTTAACTGGGTTCCCACTGAGTACACATACACTGCACTGTTGAGCTATGGAAATTACTGTTCCATTCATGATATAGAAGATGGTACTTTAATTCCCTTACATTTCTCTCCTCTATCTCTACTACCTCTGAAATAAAATTGTGGTTTTCACAGTCATTAATATTAGCAGTATATTCATTTTTCTAGTATTTAAACATTTGTGTACTTTGAATATTTCTCATATAAGATTATTTAATTTATTTAAATTTTGTAATTTCACTTTCTAAATTATTTCTTTTTCTGATTATAATATAATTATATCACCCCCACTTCCTTTTCCTCTCTCTAAATTCTCCCATATACCCTTTCTTGCTCTATTTCAAGTTCATGAATTATTTTTTCATTAAGTATTACATTTGTATGTACATTTGTGTGTGTGTGTGTGTGTATCTATGTGGACATGTGCATGTATGCATAATACTAAGTATATAAATAACTCCTAATTTGTATAATGTAATTTGTATGTATATGTATGTTTTGAAGGTTGACCAATTGTTATTGGATAGTTAATTGGTGTGCTCTTCCCTGGGAAAAAGTTTTTCCTGGCCTTAGCATTTCTTAGTTGGCTGAAGGTCCTTGTGCAGGACTGAGGTCCTAATGCACTTTTCTCAGTTCGCATTAACATGTGGGATTGGATTCAGTTTTCATTACATGTACATTTTGTTTTATTTTCTCCCTTCAGACTTCCTCTCTTGAGGCATGATTTAGCTCTTCATTAATATTCATTATTATTATTCATTATTATAATTACTATTCATTATTATTGTTGTTTATTAGTGCATATAATTTTTAAACTTCATACTAAGTGTGCTGTGGGACCATGAAATTCTGTAATTCTGGGATTGTTATAAGACTGCCATAGATGTTACCCACAGTAGGAATACCACTGACCTCTATCTAAGTAAAACCAATTCTGAGTCTCATATATTGACATTGAAGAGATTCAATCTATAGAAAATTCCACATTCCTGTTTATAAATTCTTATTAAAAATTCTTTTGGATTGGCGAGATGGCTCAGCAGGTAAAAGCACTGACTGCTTTACCGAAGGTCCTGAGTTCAAATCCCAGCAACCACTTGGTGGCTCACAACCACCTGTAATGGGATCTGATACCCTCTTCTGGTATGTCTGAAGACAGCTACAGTGTACTTAATTACAATAATAAGTAAATCTTTAAAAAATTCTCTCATATTTTAATTCAATGTAATAGTAAGAAAAACTTGTTACAGTATACTATTTCTACAACACTTTTCTCTTCCTGTGATTTTTATCATACAAGCAAGGAACACACAGATCTATATGTGAATAGTGAACTGCTTGTAACACAGAAAGTCTGAAAGAGAGCTTGGTCATTTTAAATGTTTGCCTTGAGAATTCTCATCCTTGTGAAGTTACTCTAGTATTTATTTTTACCCAATTTTAATTTTTTGTGTTGTGTTTTAACAAGCAAGAGAATCTTCTGTTTTTAAGAACCTTTCTGTTTTAAGTTAACATAGTGTAAAATTGTTTTTCTTTTGGTTGCCACAGGTTTTGAAACTGTGAATCCTTCCCATCTGTGATCTAGTCCCCGTGAAGATTGTGGTTGACAGGTTGATAACAACGCTGATTATGTAATTTGGTATTGCAACTCTGCATCAGGAAAACTGGAGAATATTTCATTCAAAAGCATGTGGAGCACTAGGAAAGTACTTGGCATTAAGTGCTTTCCAGTCAGTGATAAAAATAACAGAAATGAAGAAATGGAAACTTTGGAAGAAAAATATAACTTGCCAAAAGAAGCCAGAAGGTAGAAATTATATGGAAAAATCCAACTGATGAGTACTACTAAAGAAAGGAAGAATGAGTCACCACAAAATCTTTCTATGAAAAAGCTGAAAATAAATGAACAATATTAATGCAACATAAGATATAAAAAAGGGGATGAAGGATTGGAAGGGCAGAATGATAAGCAGGAAGGATAAAATCCTTGCATAAGAGATGAGCAGCTACTATGAAAACCAAGATGGATAACATCAGTTTTCTGGAAAAATACAAACTTCCAAGATGTCCAAGAAGAAATATTTTAGTCCTTTTTATGTTTTATCCTTCATTTGTATTTGCATTTTTGAGAATTTTATATATGAGTATTTACTTCATTTCACTCACTCTTCCTCCACCCTCAAACTTATGACTTTTAAAATAATTATTATACATGCACCCCACAGACATTTAAAGTTCCTTAAAATTTCAATATGTAGGTGAAAAATTGAGGAAGTGATTAAAAAACATATTCTACTGAGAAAGGCTCATAGACCAAGTCTCAAATAGATGAATTTTAAATTCATTAAATTTTTGACAATGTTATTGGAAATATAAAGAAGGTATAAATCTTCCTTTTACATTTATGGTTCTAGTAAAATAGTAATAATAGCATTG
The DNA here is from genome assembly GCF_008632895.1 of Mastomys coucha. Classification (NCBI taxonomy): domain Eukaryota; kingdom Metazoa; phylum Chordata; class Mammalia; order Rodentia; family Muridae; genus Mastomys; species Mastomys coucha. Next base: position 14,694,092 of record NW_022196905.1, read on the forward strand.
AAGGTAAAGTTATAGAAAATTAGAGTAAGAAAATGCAGATCTAAAGTAAAATTTTAGGAAAAGAATCTAGAAATTCAAGAGTGAAAAAATTTAATCCAGAGGCTTCACTTTCAAAAAATTTTGGGGTTGGAGAGATACATCTCTGAGTAGAGCCTTTCCTGGGAAAATATAAGGACTATTTCAGATTCCCAGAAGCCACAGAAAAGTGTCTTGTGATAGTGTGAGTCTATAATCCCAGTCTCACTGCAGTGAGATGGGAGGTAGAAACTAGAGAATCCCCAGAAGCTTGATGGCCAGCTAGGCAGGTGTACATGGAGTCCAACAAAAGGCACTGTCTTTAACAGTATTAAAGGGAGAACAACACATGAGATTGTCCTCTACTTCAGCATGTAAGCTGTGGCACTGATAATGCCTGCATTTTTATACACAACACCTTCAACACACACACACACACACACACACACACACACACACACACACACACACGCGCGCCATATACCCAAATACATATGCATACACTCAGGCAGCAAAAGTTTAAGATATTGAGATGGAGATTAAGTAATCCACTGAATCAACAAATTACAGAATTGAAATATAACCATGTCCATTTGATGTTAAAAAGTTATCTCATGGACAATAAAATCAATTCCTTTTATCTCTACAATTAAATCAGTAGCATAGATAGCGGATTTAGTCCTCTTCAAAGATGGTTTACAATGAAGACCTTTTCATTACTTTCTTACAAAAAATTGTGGAATATCAAAAAAAGTAGTCTTTAAAATATTAGAAATGTAATGTATATCATCTACAGAAGAATGGCCTACTTTTAACAAATACCTTAAAAATACTGACAAGTAGAATAATTCATGCCATATTTTCCTTGGGTGATATGAGCAAATTTCTATTCATTACAACCCAAACAGGTAGTAATATCAAGAGACCCCACAGTTAGGCTATGTTCATCCTGGAGGAGTTCTCCAGTTGAAGTCTTCAATCATGTGTAATCTCCTTTAGGGAACCTTTGCATCTCTACAAGTCTTTGCCAATGCCTAAGTCTGAACTCTGAGCCCCCCTTAATCCTTTTATAACAATCTGTAATCTTCAATTATAATACACATGCACATACACACATACACACACATAAATCACTATGTGAACTGTTGTACAATGTGAGAATTAATAATAGTAGTTCAGATTGGAGTTAAAGAATGTATAATTGCCAGTGGCAGTTCAATCTAGTTTCAAAGAAAATCAATCAAAAGTACTTAGCAAACTGAAGACAAGGACACCAACATAGTTTGTGAATTTATTGCTATTCAATAAATTCTGACTTGTGGGTAGGCATAGATGTTTCTGTCTACATACAGGCATGTATAAACACGTGTCAGTGTTTTTGCATAGTACAGTCATGATGAGGAAAATACTAGTTGACTTTGGGATAACTATTAAAAATTAAAAATAGAATAATAAACTATATAGTAGGAAGGGAAAATAAATCAACTATGTTTGCAAAATTTCCAGCTAAGATGAAAAGGTGCAAAATGATAATATAGAAACCAAAAACCCAAATAACAAAAGCTAACAATAAAAATGAAATTAAAGATGTGTGAGGAAGGAGAATTTCAGCACTGCAACTATAGCAAATATAACATAAATAAAATGTGTATTTTGTAGTAATCCAAAAATGTAATTTTAATTGATACAAGATCTCATGTAGCCCAGGTTGGTATTAAAACTCACTGTGTAGCCAAGGTTGACTCTGACCTCCTCATTCTCCTGTATCCAATTCCACAAATGGGAATGTATCAGTATACCTACATTAATAAAATTACACAAATTTAAAATTAATTAACTCATCTTTAAATCAAATAATTAAAGTGCTCAATTTACTGCTGTGGCTCCTGACTTCTATACTGAAAAACACTGATATAGAGTGCTTCTGATACGGGATCATAGGGGTAGTCTAACTATTATCAATTGTTAGGTGGACATAGCATGCTGGGACAATGATTCTGGAAACTAAGTAGTCTCTAGAGCTATCTTTAACCAGTGAATTTTGGGTTCTGTCTCACAGACTACAGTTGTTGAGTAGAGTTCAGAAAAAAACAAACAAACAAACAAACAAAAAAACAAAAATAAGTCAAAAACCCCAAATGAGCATGGATCTGACAAGAATTACCAGTACCAAAGCAAATGGTTTTCATAGGAAGAGCTTAGGAGAGTTCCCAGTCTTAGATGCTAAAATAACAATTATGACTATGTTCAAACAGTTCAAAGGAGTCATAATTGTACTCCAAGAGTACAACAACAAAAGCTGAAGAAAAGACTCACTGAAGAAAAAACAAACTGAAAGGATGATTAAAGTAAAAAGCTCATTCCGCCAAATAAAATGAACAGTGGGTACTCTCACCAACAAAATGGATCAGAATGATGAGTCTGAAGCTGGATAGAGGAATTGGATCACTCAGAGTTATTGAAAAATATCAAACATATGAGTAGAACATGAGAGCTCTTGGGGATATTGTGAAAAGACCACGAATTGTGTGATTAAAGGAAGAAAAATTACATGAAAGAGGCATAGAAAGTATTTTCTATAAAATTATAGAAGAAATATTTCTAAGCATAGAAGATACTGGGAGGAAAACTATAGATTAAAGAAAAAGATAAACCCACTCAAGGGTCCACAGAGGAAATATAGACAATACTAAGACACTGGCATGCCTTTAATCCTAGCACTTGGGAGACAGAGGCAGGCGGATTTCTGAGTTTGAGGCCATCCTGGTCTACAGAATGAGTTCCAGGATAGTGAGGGTTATACAGAGAAACCCTGTCTCAAAAAACAAACAAACAAACAAACAAACAAACAAAAAACCAAAACCAACAAAAAAATTATGGTGGATATTAGCCCTCCATCAGATGTAGGGTTTGTAAAGATCCTTTCCCAATCTATAGGCTGCCAATTTGTCCTATTGACAGTTTCCTTTACCTTACAGAAATTTTCAGTTTCCTAGAGTCCCATTGTTCAATTGTTGATCTTAGAGCCTGAACTATTAGTGTTCTGTCCAAGAAAGTGTCACCTGTACCCAATGCTTAAAAGGCTATTTCCTACTTTCTCTTCTATGAGATTTAGTGCATCAAGTTTTATGTTGAGGTCTGTGATGCACACTGAACTTGAGTATTGTGCAGGGTGAAGTGAGGATGCTTAAATCTCACTTAGAAAGGGGTATAAAATATAAGTAAGAGAGAGTAAGGGAGGGAATTGGGTGGTGAGAGGAGATGAGGAGGAGCATGGGGAGGGGTTCAGGATCAGGAGCTGGAAGGGACAGGAGAGATGGCCAGATGGTCATGAGAATGAATGGAAATATGCAACTGACTAGCTAGGGGTGGGGGTGGGGCAGAGAAGGGAGGCCTCTCCAGGAACTGAAAGAATCTGGGACAAGAGATGCAACCAAGATCAGTGGAGGATTATCTTATCTGTGACTCACAGCTTTGGGGATATGGAATCTGAAGAAATGCAGGGACAGAAAATGGAGCAGAGAGTGAGGGAATGGCCAATCAATACTTGGCTCAATTTGAGGCCCATCCCATGGACAAGCACCAATCCCTGCATTGTTTTTATTTTTTATTTTTTATTAGATATTTTCATTATTTACATTTCAAATGTTATCCTCTTTCCTTGTTTCCCTTCTGAAAACTATCCCATCCCCGCTTCCTCTGCTCACCAACCCACACACTCCTGCTTCCCAGTCCTGGCATTCACCTACAATAGGGCATAAACCTCCACAGGACCAAGGGCCTCTCTTCCCACTGATGTCCAAAAAAGCAAACCTCTGCTACTTATATGGCTGGAGCCATGGGTCCCTCCATGTGTGCTCTTTGGTTGGTAGGTTAGACACTGGGAGCTCTGAGGGTCCTGGTTGGTTCATATTTTTGTTCCTTCTATGGGACTGCAAACCCCTTCAGCTCCTTGGGTCCTTTCTCTAGCTCCTCCATTTGGGACCCTGTGCTCAGTCCAATGCTTGGCTGAGATCACCCACCTCTGTATTTGGCACTGGCAGAGCCTCTCAGGAGACAGTTATATCAGGCTCCTGTCAGTAAGCACTTGTTGGCATCCACAATAGTGTCTGGGTTTGGTAACTGTATATAGGATTGATCGCAAGGTGGGGCAGTATCTGGATGGCCTTTCCTTCAGTCTCTGCTCCACATTTTTTATCTGTATCTCCTCCCATGAGTATTTTGTTTCTCCAAGAAGGACTGAAGTATCCACACTTTGGTCTTTCTTCTTCTTGAGCTTCATGTGGTCTGTGACTTGTATCTTGGGTATTCCAAGCTTCTGGGCTAATATCCACTTATCAGTGAGTGCATATCATGTGTGTGTTCTTTTGTGACTGGTTACCTCACTCAGGATGATATTTTCTAGTTCCATCCACTTGCCTAAGAGTTTCATGAATTTGTTGTTTTTAATAGCTGAGTAATACATTTAATAGCTGTGTAAATGTACCACATTTTCTGTATCCATTCCTCTGTTGAGGGACATCTGGGTTCTTTCCAGCTTCTGGCTATTATAAATAAGGCTGCTATGAACATAGTGAAGTATGTGTCTTTATTACATGTTGGAGCATCTTCTGGGTATATACCCAGGAGTTGTATAGCTGGGTTCTCAGTACTATGTTCAATTTTCTAAGGAACCACCAAACTGATTTCCAGAGTGGTTGTACCAGCTTGCAATCCCACCAGCAATGGAGGGATGTTCCTCTTTCTCCACATCCTAGCCAGCATCTGCTGTCACCTGTTTTTTTTTTTTTTTTTTTTTTTTTTTAATCTTAGCCATTCTGACAGGTGTGAGGTGAAGTTCTTTCCCCAATTTGTTGGTTGCTGTTTTGTCCTATTGAAAGTGTACTTTGTTTTACAGAAGCTTTGCAATTCTATGAGGTCCCATTTGTCGATTCTTGATCTTAGAGCATAAGCTATTGGTGTTCTGTTCAGGAAATTTCCCCCTGTACCCATGTACTTGAGGATCTTCTGTACTTTATTTTCTACTAGTTTCAGTGTATCTGGTTTTGTGGAGGTCCTTGATCTGCTTAGACTTGAAATTTGTACAGGGACAGAAGAATGGATTGATTTGCATTCTTCTACATGTTGTTCTCCAGTTGCGCCAGTACCATTTATCTACCTGCCTGTCACTGTCCTACTACTATGCAGTTTTTAGCTTGCAGACAGGAGGCTAGTATAACTGTCATTTGAGAGGCTTCACCCAGCACCTTACTCACAGAGATGCAGACACCCACATCTAAACAGTGGGTAAAGCTTGGAGACTCTTATGGAAGAATGGCTGCAAGGATATCAGGCCTTGAAGAGGATACGAACACCACAGGAATGCCAACATACTCAGCTAATCTGGACCGTTGTGGCTCTCAGAGTCCGAACAATCAACCAAAGAGCATACACAGGCTAGACCTAAGCCTCTCTGCACACATGTTGATCTTCATGTGGGTCTTGAACTGCTGGAGCAGGGGCTATCTCAAAAGCTGTTGCTTGTCTGTGGAATATGTTCTAGTTGGGCTGAAGTAGGAGAAGATTTGCCAGGGTGGGAGGATATCTTAGAGGGAGGTTGCCTATCCTCTTAGAGGAGAAGGGGAGGAGTGTGGGGAAGGATTGTGAGAGAGGGTGACAGGGAGCGGGCATTGAGCAGGATGTAAAGTGAATAATTTAAAATCTCTCCCAATATTAATAGCCTCATTTCCCCCAACAGACTATTTCACCAAGCAAAATAGCACACTAGGTATAAAAAAGACCCAACATTTTGCTGCTACCCAGAAAAACACATCACTGTCAACTGTCAAATATATATACATACACACACACACACACACACACACACACACACACACACACACACACACACATTATATATATATATTACCTTAGGGTAAAAAGAATGGGAAAAGATATTCCAAACAAAGGAAATGAAGGACTGAAAGAAATAAGGCATCTGATATCTGATGAAATAGACCTCAAGCCAAGGCTAACCAGAAAAGATAAATGAGGTCATTTTACACTCATTAAGGAAGAAACTTTCAAACATAAATTATAATTTTAAACATAATCCCAAAGCATGGGTGCGCACAGTTTTATATGCTAAGTACTATTAGATATAGAGATAGAGTTTGAAACTCAGTAATAGCGAGTGAATTCTATACCACACTCTCATCAGTGCACAGATTGAAGGACAGGCAATGAATAGAGAAACATCATAAATAAAATAAATATAACACACATCTGTGGAGCGTTCCATGCAAACACATCCTTCTCAGAAGCCCAGGGAACTTCATTCAAAATACAGCACAAAAGATAACACAAATCAATAAATCTAGGAAAACTGAAGTAGTGTCTGAATTCTGTCTTAACACAAAGGAACTAGATATCAGCAGTAATGAAAACTGAAGAAATCCCGCAGACTCTGGGATATTAAACAACACACTATTGAGTGATAAGTTGCTGAAAAAAATTAAATGGAAATAAAAATTCATTTCATAAAATGAAAATAAAAAAAAAAACCAATATTCCCACATCTGTGTGATACAGTGCAGGCAGTCCCTGGGAGGAGAGTTTTCAGCAAAGTGTTCCTGCATTGGACAATGTGAGTACTCAAGTAAGCAACTCAGTTATGTACTCTAAGGTCTTGAGAAAACAAGAACCAATCAAACAAACAAACAAACAAAAAGAACAAAATAAATCTCAAAAGTGTCAGTGAAGAGAAAGAATTAAAAATAGGACAAAAGTCAGTGAAATAGAAATTAAATGAAAAAACATTGGTTTTTGAAAAGATAAACAAGATTGACAAATGTGGGACTATGAAAGGCAGCCTAATTTCTGGTTGAGCTAGGTTTAAAACCCTGGTGACCCAGAAGGTGGTCCTGTAAGGACCGGTAGGCATTTTGCTACTCTCCTAGACATACACCAGGCTCCTGACATAATTCTATGGTCATCAGTCACAGGTAGAGGATTTGACCACAGATCAAGTAGTCTCATTTTATGAAAAGTTCATTTCATAAAATGAAAATGAAAAAAAAAAGCCAATATTCCCACATCCGTGTGATACAGTGCAGGCAGTTCTGGGAGGAGAGTTTTCAGCAATAGAGCAGGTCTTCCTCTAAAGAGTCTCTGCGTCTCATGTCTAAGGTCCCGCAGGAGGCCTCTCTGTGCTCTCAGCCACAGTCTCCACCAAGCCAAGCTGCTGCCTAGCAAGCCAAGGACTCTCTAGTCCTGAGGAACCCACCCGGAGCTCTTCTCCATCTCTTTTTCTCTTGGTCCCTGAGCTAGAGCCAGCCTGAGGCCCCCACTCCATTCTCAGCTCTTCCACAGCATCCAGCAACATCTGGAGTATCCAACAGCCTGAGAACCTATCAACCATGTTGTCCTCAGCCTTCTTGCAGGCCAGGACCCTGAGCAGACTCCCCCAGTACCGGAGCTCCAAAGGTGCTCCTCAACCTTTGGAGCAGTGTCCTGCGGCTTCTCAGAGCCCAATGCCTGCCAGGCACCAGTGAGGGGGTGCGCACAGTCAAAACTCCTGCATCTCTCCTTGCCCAGTGCCTTAAACCTGGTGTGGGCTTTAAACCCACAGACAAATATTTATTCAAATCGCTGAAAGAAAGAGAAAAAAATATACATATTAACACAGAGGTGGAAAGAGAAAGACATTATAATAGATACTACTTAATTTAAGAAAATAATTAGGACCTACTTTAAAAACATATTCCATTTAATCAGAAAAATCTAAATGAAATAGATGGATTTACAATAAAATTAAACCAGGATGAAATAAGTAATTTAAGTAGATCCATAACAAACAAGCAAGCTGAAATGAAAATTTAAAAATCTCATAACTAAAAAAAAAAAAAAAATTCAGCACCTGATGGATTCACTGCAGAATTCTAACAGATGTTAAAGAAGAGCTAACATCAATACTACCTAAATTATTCATAAACTAGAAAAGAAAGAAATGCTTTCAAATATTTTTATGGAGCCTGTTATCCTCATATCAAAACCAGATAAAGGCACATAAAAAAGAAAATTATAGACTAATCTTCCTGATGACCACAAATTCGATAATTCTCAATAATTTACTTGCAAACTGAACCTAAGACCACCTGGATCAAGTTGGCTCTATTCCAGAAACATAGGGATGGCTTAATTCAGGTAAATCAATACATGTACTCCATCACATAAATGGACTCAAATAGAAATCCTAAGATCATTTCAATAGATGCAAAAAAGGCTTTTGGTAAAATCTAAGATTCATTTATGATGAAAGCCATGGTGAGGCTAGAGTTAAGGGAAGTATGTTATATGTCAACATAGTATGGATTATATATGTCAAAATCCATAAGCAACACCATATAAATACCTCAAAGTATTCTCCCCAAGATCATGAACAAGACACAAATGGCCACTAGTCTACTCTTATTCAACAAGGTACTTGAAGCCTTAGCTATTTCAACAATGGCAGAGAAAAGAATAAAAAAGAACAATAAAAGAAAAGAGCAAAGGAAAGTATCCCTTTTTGAAGCTGATATGATTGATTCTAACTTAAGAGACACCAAAGATTCAATCAGGAAACTCTTATAGCTGATGAACCTGTTGGCATGATATAAAATTAATATACAAAAGCAGTGGCCTTCCTATATGCACTGATGAACAATCTGAAATCAGATAAACAATAGTCTCACGCTAAAAATAATAAAACCCTGGGAATAAACCTAGTTGGAAAGGGTAAGGTTTTTATTGATGAGGGAAGGAGTCTCATGAGGCCCCACCCATAGGAGTCAATGGCAGTCAATGGGTGCTGGAGGAGGAGTCATTATCTTTAGTGGTAAAGCCCCTGGTGGGTCCTTATACTTCAATGGGTAGCTTTAGTCTCAAGCCTACATGACTAGTCTTGGATAGTTCTAGTAAGTCACAAAGCAAAAACAGAAGCATGGAAGTGGGATGGGGACTTGATAGGAAGAAAGGGTGTGGGGTTAGTGGAAGGCATGAAGATCTAGGAACGAATGTAGACAGAGTAAATTATATATATATATGAGGGTCTGAAAGAATAAATTTAAAAAATATAAACAAGGTAAACAAAAAAAGAGGAGAGAATGGTTATGCAGTTCATGATTGCAGACACTGAAGTAATTGTGTTAAGGAGTGGGTCTCAGGCATGACATTTCTAAAGACAGCCAGCGAGCCTGTGAAGATGGGAACTTCTGTCCCATAATGTGAATGTTGACAATGAGATTCTCTAGACTGCCTGTGGTGGTATTTGATTCTCCAGTCACCTTCTAAGAGTTGACCAACCTCTAACTTTGGCCATGAAGAGACACCAATCACCTTCTTCTACAGTGGGCATAAAAATTGTTTTAACATTTTATTCAAAGCTGACTATTAGATTCTAAAGATCCCAAACCACCCAATCGAGTTCTAGGAATCAAGAAAAACAGGACCTTTTTTGAATTAGAAAGGAAAAACTTTTTAGTCAGGGACAACAGCACAGAATCAGGAGCTGACTGTGTTCTCCAAAGTTTATCTTAGTCAGTGTTTAAACAAATGATAAAAATTTATTGTGCTTAGGTTGCAACTGATGGATCAGGGTCCAGAAAAGTCTCAGGAGCTGAACTGTGACCCTGAGCCAGAACTTCATGGATTTTTTTTAGCCTGAAATTGACAAACATCTGTGCCAAGTTCCAGTTACATTTCCCCACTGGTCAGGATTTAGGGACAGAGGACTTCCTTAGGAACATGTCTTTGTGGTACACTTGGCTTTTTCCCATTGGTTTGATTATTCAACTGCATAGGGCAACTTGCCTAGCATTCATGTCTCAATTTGCCAACCAGAATGTCAGTTACCCACATATGTCTCTTTCTGCTAAGTAGGATGTCGGTTAACAAGGGAGGTCTTGGGAACTTAAACTTTATTTGACTCCTATTCAAAATGAAAGTTTTATTCAAAATTGATTCAGTTTAATTCCTTCTTACATGACTAAAATTTTAACAGATGATTGAAAATAGTCTTAAAATTATGAACCTAAAGAAATACAGTTAGTATAATTTAAACACACAGTCATAAGAACAAACATCAGGTTTATTCCTGCTCATGGAAATAATAGAAATAATTCTAGTTCTGTCCTTATAAAATACCATATTATTTGGAATGCTTATTTTATAACACCCATCTTGAGAAGCACTTTTGCCTATATTTGGAATTTGAATATTTTTGAAAAGGAATAAAATGTGTTAATTTCTCTAGCTAGCTTGTTATAGATGCTTCAGAAATCCTGAATCAGTATTCTAAGAACAGCATGCTGAATGAGCATCCTCAGCTGGGCAGCAGAACAACCAGAGAACTATAGTTCTGATTGAACGAACCACAATAACCGAGTAAATGAGCGCAAGTGAATGGCTTAAATATTGTTTGTGGTTTGCAAATTAGATATACACAGGCAAGAAAAATGTTTCTATACTTTCCTTTACAATTAAGGACAGTTTGTTAAAATATTTCCCACAAATAAGGGAATTGAGACTCTCAAACCTGGGTTCTGATTTTGGCAAAATAAAGTTTCAAATAACCTTGATTCTAAGGCATACAATTCCAAATCAAAGCCATTTACCGTGCAAGTTGGCAGACCGCAATCCAAAATCAGGGTTCTTTAGAATTTCATCATCTCCAAATGTGAAAAACAAAATCTAAATGAGTTTTCTTTTTCTTTTTGAAAAAATGTTCTTTGAATTAAATATTCATGTATGATTTTAGATGGCAAATGCATAGGAAAAAAATCTCATTAAAAGAAGAACTCTACCAGTCAGGGTCCTGGCCTAAACAGATGGCACACTCAAATTGGTAGTTTGAACCAAGTTTAATAAAGAGAACTGTTTCAACATATAGGCATACGATAGGCTGCTACAGTGCCTTGGAGCATATTGAGCCCGGTGAATAAAACGGAAGAGATGATTTATGTGAAAGAGCATGAAAGGGCATCATCTTTAGGAGAGATGAGTAGCCAGTACATCCAACTCCCAATGGAAGAAGTCTGAGGAATAAACACCCAGTCACACTGACTGTTTAATCTTCTTCCTTTCAGTGATTTCTTCTTCAGGCCTCCTGCTGTCTCTGTTTTTAAACATGGCTATGAATAAGATTTACCCTATATAAACAATTAGCTAAGGGGTATAATCCATGGTAAAAATGTTACTATCCATGTGAAGACAAATCAATGACTTCTAATGATCATAATCTTCCCATTTTTATGATGATAAGAATCCAAGATATTGACAAGCCATAATGTAGTAGGCTAGTTATCCTTGTGCATGGTGGAAGCTTAGAGACTGTGTTAAAACTTTGGACTGATGTAGTGGCAGCCAATCATTCCAGGTGGGGATATAAAGATGATCTCTACTCTCATGTACACAAGCAAACCAGGTTTTCAAGTACTCATTTATCTCTTATATTTTCTGGGGATATTATATTTTTTTATTTTCTTGAAGTTGGTAGTAGTGTGAGACCTTCATAATAATCTATCTGACCTCATTTGCCACATAACTTGATTGGCCAAGAAGTTAACAAAGACATTTTCTTAGAAATAGAGTATGTTATCTGTATTATAATATATGTTCTATAAGTGAAGGAACACACTAGAATAAACCTATAGTCCTACCAGTACCACTGTAGGAAGAATTCAGATGATGGCAACTACTCACTACTTGGCTAGCATCAGATTACAGCCAGCCTCTGCATGTCTTGGAATTCTCTAGCCTTTTCTGTGTTTATCAACTGGTTACATGCAATAGACTCTTCTGACAAGTATGTACACAATTTTAACATATTCTGAATGCACATTTCATGGACCTTCTCCAGAAGAGATAGCCCTATTCACAATTCTGGACCTGCTGATTTTGTCATTTCTTGTCTATGTGTACTAGAGTCATCTGTAGCATTTATAAATTGTTTGATGGTGCAAGCCTTTAATCCCAGCACTTGGGAGGCAGAGACAGGTGGATTTCTGAGTTCTAGGCCAGCCTGGTCTACAGAGTGAGTTCCAGGACAGCCAGGGATACACAGAGAAATCCTGTCTCGGAAAAAGAAAAAAAAAAAAAAAGAAAGAAAATTTTTGGTGTTGGCAACACTACAGAATATAGACGTAAAGATCATGCTTAATTCTTAGTCCTACAAGACTCATGACTCCAGAAGATGAGGATCACTTTTTCAATCTATTGCCAAGATGTTGTGTTTTCTATTTATGATCTCCCCTTGATAGTTTCCATTTCTTAGTTTTCTCTGGGCAGTTTCTTGACTTCATTGCTGTTGACTATTTAAGTTGGCTAAATGTGGAGGTTGTGTGATGTAGACTAACTTTAACCTTGGCATCTATTCTCTAGACACTGATAGTAACTTTCTGTCTCCAAATTAATATTGTCTTCCTACACTGTCAAAAGTCTCTTGGAGGACAACATTACTACAAGCTGAGAAACACTGCTTTGGAGCTGTTAGACAAAGCAATCTAGTGCCATAATCTTGCAATCCCCATTATCATCAGACGGACTGATTGCCACAGTAATTGACATTGCACAATTTGCCCTATATTCGCCCTTCAGTCTCTCCCACTTAATTTGAATACTAATCAAGCTGGTCGCTTTGGTCCCTTCTCCCTGAAGCAAGAAGCATGCTTTTTCAGAATCCTATGTTGAATTCTGCTTCCTAGAGCTATGTCTAGTACCAATTCCTCTGTCATTTAATTTCACAGCAGGAAACAGATGTTGCACCATGCTGAAGCCATTCCACAACAGTTTAATCAAGGAGCCATTTACATAAATGAGGCCACAATGTAGGAAAGCCAAGGAGAACTTACTATCACTAAGTTGATAATGGGAGACTCCATTCTTATTCAGATCTACAGACCATAATAAGTGATGGTTAAAGGAAGAGAGTTTCAAGAATCTCAGGATTGGAGAAAGAGAGAGGAGGTGGGAATGGCTAGAATACCTGACAGTACCCTTTCTGCAGTGAAGAAGTAGGCTTGGAAAACATCCTCCCATTTTTGGTGTTCTTTATTCTGTGGGTCCCTACTGGCAAAGCCCAGCTGCAAGGAGGAAGCAAGGGAATCCTCTGGATAGGGGTCTTTGTGATTTCTCATACTTCTTGCTCATGGACCATAGTGAAAAAAGATGAAAGTCAGCTCTAAAGGGGTGAAAGACTTAGGAAAAATGCCTAAGAGCTTCTTGTTGCACTGAAAAATAAAAAGAAGCCTATTATAGGTGAAGTAAGAGACACATCTTACATGAAAAGGCTGTCAGCAACATAATAGTGTAAAATAAGAATAATAAGTGAGAAAGCTTGAAAAATAGCAGTAAACATCTTCAAAATAAAGGACACGGAAGAATACATACACATCCATGAACACATGTGAACCCTCACACACATACACATCTACATATACCTGGACACAGGAGTACATATTCATGTGATGTTGGTGCAGTTGTTTTCTTTATAGCTTCTAACTCACTAGGGGAAAAATTTCAAGTTAAGATGTTTTGTTGAAGTTTAAATTTAGTTCCTCACCATACTGTTGATTTTGTCTATAACAGCTGTTAAGTACATTCTCTATTAATTTCTAGCCACTTGGTTCATTCACACAAAATCTTGTTTTATGACAATTGCAAAGATATAAAGGGTTGTGGCTAAAGAGAGGTGGCTCAGTGGTTAAGAGCACTTGACACTTTTGCAAGAGGACATGGGTTTGATTACCAGCACCCACATTAGTGGTTTACAAAATCCAGTGACAGCAATCTAATGACTTCCTCTGGCCTCTCAGGCACCTGCACTCATGTGCTGGGCATACACACACATCTATACATGAAACAAAAATAAATCTTAAAAAGATAAGTCATCTTTCCAGGCTTTCTGCTTCCTAACATATCCTTCTCCACATCATTAGTTTATGTTGTAAATAAAAATTGATAGGAAAAATTATGGAATTATGTTCTATATTGCATGTTTCCAAAATTAAATAAATACTCCACTTAAAATCCATGTTACTATCTTTATTTCTTGAGGTCCCCTCACATATTCCTGGGGTTATATTAAGCAGATCTACCCCATGTACAACTTGCCTCACACACAACACCCTCCCTGGCCCCCCATGTACAAATTTACATGGTTCTCAGGGAGAATTAATACAGCTTACATTCAGATGTCAACTCAATTACCAACCTTCAGTGGTAGGCATTTAGGAAGATTTAATGCTAGGACATAGAGTTTGTGTGTTCACTAAAAATATTCAACTTTCTTGAAAACCACTTTATTGTGTTAAGAAAACTTAATATGAGATCCATCCTCCTAGAACCATTGTCTAATGTACCACTCTTCTACAAATTAACACTATCAACATAAAAATCAAAACAATCTCATGTCTCTGCTTATTAAGTGGTTTCATGACATGATATAGATATGATATGATCCCAATATAACCAACCAATGATCATTTTTAAATAAATATAACAATTCTTAAAAGGGAAAAGACCAAACAAATTCAAATTCTTGACCTTATGTGGTTAATTTTAGGACTTTTAAAATTTATTACACACAACATGATTATTATTGCTGATATTTCTATGGTTCTACTGCAGTTTCTCACTAGTTCAATACTGGCTTTTGATTGGCCCTACAGTGACTGTTTTCCATGTATTAAACCCCTCAATTCTGACAACAGTCTTATCTGAGAAATGATAGCTTCCTTTAATATTGGAAACAACTGAAGCAGTGGGAGTTCATAACAATGGCATTAGGAAATGATACTTTCACAGACATATCCAGACTTCTTTTTCTTTGAGGTCTATATCTATGTCCCTAAAAAAAAAACAATGGCCATGAAATTCAGTTCAGCAACAATCATGCCTTCAAAATGTTAGAAAAACATGATTGAACCACATTAAAAGATTTTTATGTTGATTTATTTCTTATAAGGGTGGAAGTAGGGGTACCTGACGTGGGACACTGTGAATGTCAGAGAACAGCTTTCAGGAGCATGAACTTGTTCTGTCCCTCTACTACATGGATCTTAGGAATCAAATTCAGGTCACTAGACATCTTACCAGCCCTAGAAGCACATTTTAATGACTCATGCCACCACTCTTGTGAAAGACTCAGCAGTGAAGTTGTTCACTATAACATGACAAATACTCATTGTACAAATTTAAATGGAATAATATTGATCCATGACACCATCAAACAATGAACAGTGTATGCCAGAGATGAAATAAGGGTTAAATAGGAAGGAGGCTTAGCCTGACCACACTTAACTGTTGAGGTTAAGAAGCTGTCTCACAGAAGAAGGTAGGATCAGGTTCTCAAGAGTATGGAGGGCAGAAGAAAGGACAGGCTACACAACAGGGATGAGGTGCAGTTGTCCAGGTTAAGTGCTGGTGTTCTGTTGTCATGATGGTCCTGAGACTAGTTCGTAGTATTGAACTAGGAACTTCAAAATAGCTAGAAAAAATATACTAAATAGTTTACCATAAAGTGATGGCAAATGTAGGAGTTAATGGTTATGGAAAGTACTCTGACTAGATTATTACACATATGTACACAGTGAAAAATCACACAAACTACTGACACACAGAGACAATTATGTGTCAACTAAGAACAATTTTTTTTAGTTGTTGATATTGAACTCAGATGCATGCTAAGTAAGCAAGCCCTCTACCTCTGAACTACATTCCTAACTTCAAAAAAGGTTTACAAATATATACAGCACTTTACATAAATATCCATGTAATAATATATTCTAAATGTACACTGATGCAGTACACTTTTCTGGATGTACAGATGAATTTTATTCCTCATTTATTTTTTCCACATGTTTCATATGTTATTTTCAAATTAACAAGGAAATGTACTGAAGATCCGACTCTGAAACACAGCCACATTTAGGGGAACAAGACCTGAAAACAGATGAATATTGGAGACCCTGGGAGAATGGTCTTTACAGTTGAGTTGCATTAGAAACAATTAGAGAGAATATAAAAAGTGTCCTGATGGAACCTACCAGCCCCTGTGTGCGCATGTGCACACAGACACACACATACACACACACACACACACACACACACACACACACACACATATATACACAAAGAGATTTCAACTCATCAGGTCTAAGAAAAACTATGGGAATTTAGGTTTTTACTGTAGCCACAGGTGAATAGTTTTGAGAACATGACTTTGGGTATAATACCCACCAGGCTTTTTCTAGGCAGCAATAGTTCCATTCTAAACTTTCCTTCTCATGGCTCCTGTTCCTTTGTTTCCACATAAACCTAATTTTTAATATCCGTATCCACTTACATTCTTTAGTAAAATGTACTCTCTACTAACTTCATGGAAAAAATGGGAGACTTTTTTTTCCTGTTTTTGTTTTGGAAATGTTGCATTTTGGACTCTGCCATATTGCTTACTGACTTCTCACATGATATTACACATTCCAATGCCCCATTGATTTCCCATTCATATTTATTCTATATTTTCATTTAAAACTCCACAATGATGAAACTTCAGGTAGGTCCATCTCCATTCTTTTGACAATTTGGCCAATTTCTTGGATAAATTTTGAAAATTTTAGGATAAATCCATTGAAATTAAAGATCATTTAGGAAGTGTTATCTTCTTTTAAGTCTTTCTGGATATGGACACTGCCTAATTCTTTTTCATTTTCATATTTTATTTTATGTTTTGTACTAAACTGTCTTACAGTTTTCTGTTGAACCTTTATGTTCCTAGGTGACTGGTTTTTCTCAGAAGTCCATTGCTGTTATTGTTGTTGTTATTGTTGTAAAAGACTCCTTTTAAGTATTGATTGTTAACAATACAAAAACAAATCTTGTGTTTTGACCTTTATGTTGCCCACTGTCTACTTTACTTTTATTTACTTTTACTTTAGTTTTATCACTTCTAGATTTTCTTGGTAAACTTTTTTTTTTTTTAGATATACCATTTTCAGCTGACAACTGAGAGTTCTGTCCCTCATGGCTTAGACACCACAGCATAAAGAAGTGATCACATTGTGTCTGCAGAAAGCCAAGAAAGGTGAACACTTGGGCTTCACTTGCTTTCTCCCTTTTATTTAGTCCTGGTCTCCAGTCCATGGAATTGTGTTACTCCCATTTACAATTTAGTTTTCTTCAGATAAACTTTTTTGGAGACACCCTCAAAGACATATCCAAAGGTCTCTTTCCACAGTGAGTTTAAACTTTCAAGTTGACAATGAAAAACTAAATTCACAATCATATTTTTCTCCAATTTGTTAATTTATTTTAGGGATTCTCTCCCTTTTTTACTTATTTCCTTCCCTTTCTTGTACTGGATATTGAACCCAGGACCCTGTCCATGCAAGGCAGATAGTCTACCACTGAGTTATTATGACAAGCTAGGTATTTGTTTTTAAATGCTCTGTATTTGTTTTAGGAATAATGAATTTGGAAGCCAGGCAAGTTTCTTCTTATTTTATTCATACAATTTTGTTTTGCTTAACAAGAACATAGAGTATAAATCTGGAGAGGTGGATAAGTTGGCTAAAGAACATCTGTTTTTCTTATGTAGGATCTAGGTTTGGTTCCCAGTACCCACACAGTGACTCAGAACTCTCCATCATTCCAGTTTCAGAGGATTTTATACCCCTTTCTGACATCCACTGGCACCAGGCATGCACATATTTCACACACACACATGTACACATGCAAACATGTGCACACACATAGAGACAGGCAAAATACAAATAAAACAATGGATATTAAAAACTTAGGGTGCCTAATGAGATACAGAGAGTAGTTCCATAACATCTTACTTAAAGTGAGGATAGCAGCTCCTGGCCTGCCACTCCTTACTCTATATGGCAAGCACACCTTTTCTCCTAAATATTCTTGCAGTTTACAAAGAAAACTAAATCCAAAATGATAATAAACCTTAGAAAGTATAACTGCCAAAAAATATAAGAAACCAACAAGAAAGACATAGATGGTACCAGAATTGATGTAAACATCAGGAATGAGGCAAAGATGAATAAATATGGTCAATTGCCAATAAAATTATAGGAAATAAAGCCAAAATAGAAACCTGTGCCATTGTGTTCCATGCCTAGGAACTGTAAGTTAGCTAAACATTCACAAGACCCAAACCAAGTTTGGCTTTTGTTGTTGTTTTTCATGGGATCTCTCTATGAAGCTAAGGCAGGTCTAGAATCTGTTATATAGATCAGCATGGTCTCAGAATCATGGACATCTGTCTGACTTTACCTCCTGAGTGCTCTGTTTACAGACATGTGTAACTACATCCCCCTACAACTAAGGCTTTATAGACACTAAAATTGACTTTCTTAAAGAAGAAATCAGGGCTTGCTTTACATGAAATTATTCTAGAAAGCATAATTGTAAAATGTTCATTACATATTTACAGTTTTCTCACATGACACTCATTAAAAATGTATGTGCTGTCACACTACAGTGAAGTTGCATAATAAATCTCACAAACCCTCATGCTGTTCAGATATTTCAGTCTGATTTCTTTTGATTTGGAGATCAAGAGTTATCTCCTTGGCAAAATGACAAACCTTTCCTTAATGTGTGGTTCATCTCTAGAGACATTTTGATTAGTAGTAGGTACCATAAGCTCCACCTCATACCATGGCATATGGCTTCCCTGGGACTATCATCTGTTGTTACTAGGTACCAAGTTCATAGGATGTTTCACATACTTTCTTGTGGGTAGTTGACATTCTCTGTTTAAGTTTAAGAATAACAAAACTTCTGCCTAGATGTAAATGTACATTCACATATTTCAACAATACAATCTTTATAGAACTGGTCAATGAGGTTGAAGTGATACCATAGAGGCAGGCTGGTGGATGAAGAGTAGAAAATCAAGCTTTCCTAAGACACAGGGTTTAAGCCAACGACTCTAGGATCTACTGATGTCTGTATAGAACAGTTGTCCAAGAAAGTTAGATAGTTACTAGCCAGAATTCTAGTGTTACAACTTAAGAATTTTGGGAATGTAAGATAACTCCAAATTAAAACTGGTTCCTTTCCTGCTTGTGGACATTCTGTAATCTCATGTTCCATTTTCATTTTCAGAAGCATGTAAGGCAGTTGTTACTAGTGTGTATTTGTAATAAGGGAGTCTTCTAGATCGTGTTCAATTAAACAAACCACCAATGCATAGCAAACAGCCTCCAATCACATAAAATCACTCCTACCTTGTTAAAATCTCATTTGTTATAGGAACTCTCAAAACATAAGGTGTCTCAAAGGAAAAATTATTACCACTCATACTGCAACAGGAAATAATGTTCCCTATAAATCAATACCAGCAGGAATGTTCTTATTAAAAAGGGATTCACAGGTCAATGGCTAATTTCCAGCTAACGGTATAATTCAGCAAAGCACATCCCCTCACTGTTGCTCTGGTTAGGAATTATGTTTGTCAGGGCTGCTTGAGGTAATTTGCAATAGAAATAAAACGATAAAAATTATATGTAAGAATGCATGTTCAATTTTTTTTAAATGCTCTGGAATTCAAATGGACTTGTGGGAAAATTAGTGAGAGGTGACTCTCTTGGCCAGTTGAGGTTTGACAGAAAGCTCATTTCACTAAAGGAAAGCTGGAGTTCTTGCTCTGAGAATCTCAGAAAAGAACACAAGAATGGCAGAAGACTGTGGGCCCCAGTGTGTAACCTTGGGGCTTAAGCGTGAATCACTTTTGTGTTCTGAACCTCAGCTTCAGAGACTAAAGTCCATTTATTCTCTTAAGAAATCTTGTTACAGTCTGGGTTTTGATTCATGGCTACAGAGATTCTGAATTTGTAACAAGATTCCAGATAATCAAGATGTTGTAAATTTGAATAACACATTTTGAGTAGAACTGTGGTGTCTATTCAGCTAATGGTTATCCCAAATCCCCTTGTGATCTATCCAGGGCAGCTATTGCTGTGGATGGGAACATAGCAGCATTTTAATTACAACAGTTCTGTCTCTCTTTTCCTTCCCCCAAACATTCCCACATACCTTTCCTAGCTATCTAGCAAATTCATGATGTCTCTTTTCAATAGTTATCACACACACACACACTTCTCCTTAAATATCCTGTTGAGTCCATATACTGATTCTTGCAAGTATGTTTTCAGACCTGATCGTTATGTATTATACAATCATCATTTGATGTTCCTTTCCCTGGGCAAGACAACCTCCCCTACTTCCAGTTTTCCTCAGTTTCCTATAGTTCTCTGTGTAGGTTTAAAACATCATGACCTTTTCCCCCATGAAGTTTGAGACATTTGTTGGTGTCCTCTTTGTTCAACTCACATTTAGGCTGCCTGGTTGAATAGACTTTATGGGTAGAGCTTGTCATATTACTAGGAAAAACAATCTCACAGCAAACTCTCTGATCATCTGGATCTTACAAACTTTCCCAGTCTCTTCAGCAATGGTCTCTGAGCCTTAAGTGTGGGAGTGTTTTGTGGATATATTAAATGGAACTGGGCTCCACAACTCTGTATATTTATTAGTTATTAATGGTCTCCATATGTTGCAAATAGATACTTCTTTGATAAAGAGTGAAGACTAAACTTATCTGTTGGTATAAAAATAAATATATATTTCTATATATATTTATATATTTTTGCATTTATATATAATTTGTATATATTTATATATTTTAACAATCCCATATATATACATGTACATATACATGGGATTATTAAAATAATGGTATATATATACATACATACACATACACACATTATATATATATATATATATATATATATATATATATATATATATATGGCATTGTTAAAATAATGATTGAAGATTCTCCTTCAGTAACAATGATTTCACTAGCAGTTAATTATACCAGTACCAGACATAGTATCCTGCCTGTTGAATGGGTCT
>NW_022196905.1:14715074-14722591 GCF_008632895.1 Mastomys coucha
CCTGGCTATTCTGGAAAGCACTCTGTGGACCAGGCTGGCCTTGAACTCAGAAATCCACCTGCCTCTTCCTCCCAAGTGTTGGGATTAAAGCTGTTGAATACTACAACTATGTGTATAACTACTACACCTGTAGGGTTCTCATACTATGCTGGGTGATGATTTTGCTTTAAAAAAAAAAAGTAGTTTTCAATACTATCTGAGCACTTACTCTACTGGTGCCATTCTGATTAATCACTTCACACCAACACTATTTTACTTACACAACCTTTTATTTAATCCTCACATTTGCACTATTGGCCATGTCCTATTAATCTTACCTTATGAAGGAGGAAGGATATTGGGATGGGAAGACTGAGTACCTTCCCCAGGCTGTGTAGCCACGGTAAGAACTGGAATGGTCCAACGTGTAGGTGTCTGAATGTGTTGGCACTATGTATTCTGTGCAAATAGTTTAGGTTCTGTTTCACTGAATAATTGAGAGCATTATGATTCTTTTCCTCATTGACTATCTGTTATTCTTATCTTATTATTAATAATAGTTTCACTCTTATATGTTTTCTGGTGTAAATGCATTGTCTCTCATAATCTTTCTGATATTGAAATGTATTGCTATTTTTATATGATTGAAAACCACAATTAAAAGAAGAAAACCCTGTAAATTAAAAAAAGGAAACATCAGCTTCAGAAGTCAAATAAGTTGTAATAGCAGAATCATTGAGCCAACAAACATATTCCTGTAAAGAAAATAAATTCTATTAACTCTATTTGATCCGTCAATGCAATTACATAGATCATGTAATTGATCAAGTATATATTATCTTTCTTAGATTTGTCTCCCTTATATGAGTAACAATTTTAGATAGTTGAGAAATTAAAAATACTTTAATTTCATTTTTTAGAAGTAACAGAATTACTAATACTTAAAATTACTTAAGTATAGAGAAGAATGGACAAAGAAAATGTAATATATATTATGTATGTGCATAATATATTAAAAATACACACAAAATGCAATCACAAAGAATGAGCTATTCTATTTACATGAAAATAAATGTTTTTGAAGAGAATAATTTTTAAAGCAATTAATTCAACCACAGGAAAGCAAATATCATGTATTTTTCTCTCATTTTTATTTCTTAAAAACTTCATAAAAATGTATGAATATACAGCATGAAAGAAAAGTGAAACTTTAATGAAAAACAAAAGGAATGGATGGGAGGCTTAAGAGACCAGAAACAGGACGGTGAGGTAGGATGGGGAAATATATTCCATGTACAGAATATAATGAAGTGGTAATATGGTAATTTTCTCTAAACTCTGTGATGAGTTCCTCATGACCCAGCAAAATGGTTTGGATTTATGAATGAAAGATACACACACACAGACACACACACACACACACACACACACACACACACACACAGCCTTAATTTTAAGATGCCCTAAGCAGCTCAACAGTCTGGTCACTCCTAAACTTCTGCATTGCTAACTTCTCCTCTCTGATGTTCCTGAATTATTACTTACTAAAATCTATATCTCATCAGCTATCCCTGATCCAATCAGCTCCTGGGCCATCTTCCCCGATCCTTACATGGTTATATGCTTTCTCTCCTGTACCTCTCAGGCTTGATCTTTCTGCTTTCCTATTATGGCAATTCCAAAATCTTTCGTCACATTCCTTGCCCTGGAACCTCAAAAGGAACAGGATGCCTCTGACTGCTTGTCCAGCTATTGGCCTCTGGCAACTTTATTTACCAATTAGAACCAGCTGGGGACAGGGACTGTCAGTGTCTCACATGCAGACATGAGAATGCTCCTGTAATTTGGGAACTCAATTAACATAATATAAGCAATACATCAAATCCCCAATAATATACTCACAAACTTTTAAAAATATTTTTTGAAAAATCTTAAATAAATAACATTAAAAACAATCCAAATAAAAGTTGGAGCATATGATGCCAAGAAGCACTTGCTGACAGGAGCCTGGTATATCTGTCTCCTGAGAGGCTCTGCCAGAACCTGATCAATACAGATGCAGCTACTCATAGCCAACCATCAGACTAAGCACAGGACCCCTAAAGAAGAGCTAGGGAAAGGACTAGAGGAGCTGAAGGGGATTGCAACTCCATAGGAAGAACAACAATATCAACTAACTTGATCCTCCAGAGCTCCCAGGGATTAAACTATCAACCAAAGAGTACACATGCAGGGTTCCATGGCTCCAGCTACATATGTAGCAGAGGATTGCCTTATCTGGCATCAAAGGGAGGTGAGGCCCTTGGTCCTGTAGAGGCTCAATACCCCAGCATAAGGGGATGCTAGAGCAGTGAGGTGGGAATGAGTAGGTGGGTGTGAAGTACCCTCATAGAGGCAAAGGGGAGGGAGGATTGGATGGGAGTTTTGTGGAAGGGAAACCAGGAAGGGAGACAACATTTGAAATATAAATAAATAAAATAAGCAAAAAAGAAATTAAGTTGGAGAAAAGAGCTAATCAGAATTCTCAAAAGAAGAAATAAAAACATTTGAGAACTAATTTTTTAAAATCTCAGTATCCTTAAACATCAGAGAAATGCAAATTAAAATTACTTTGAGATGTTATTTTACCTTAGTCAAAATGTCTAAAAGCAAAGAGCAGAATAATAACAAATGGTCTCATGAGTGTGGAGAAAAAAATAACACTTATTCATTGTTTGTGAGAATACAAACAGGCACATTCACTGTGGCAGTCAGTGGAGGTGCCTCCAAGAGCTAAAACATATCTAGCACACAAGTCCTAGTCACTGTCCCAAAGGGCCCAATGTCTCAATACAGAGATAACTTGCTCATCCATATTCATTGTTTCTCTATTCACAATAACCAAGAAGTGGAAACAGATAAATGAATAATCAAGATTTGCTACATGTACAGAAAATAAAAATATGGTGATATATTCTCAGGTAACTCTGATAGTCAAAGACAAAAGTTGCATATTCTCTACTGTGGATGCTAACCCTGAATACGTGCTTTAACTGTAGTATCTATAGATGTCAAGATACTGGAAATGGTTCATGTGGTGGAATTTCAAGGGATGGGAACTAGAACACAGTGATATAAAGGGGGAAGGAAGACAATGTTTAAATAAGATGAGGCTGCAAGGGCTGCAAGGGCTGGTTTAAAGGAGGTATGTGAAGAGAAACCTAACACTAAAGATCATTAAAAAGCTTCAAGGAAACTTACTACTCTAGAAGATATATATATATATGTATATACATATATATATATATATATATATACACATACATACATATATACACACATATGTACATATATATATGTATATATATACATATATGTATATATGTATATATATACATACACTATAAGATATCAAATAAAAACCCAATGCCAGGTATTTGTAACCTCTTTTGAAGTTGCTGGTTAATGGAGTCTCAGAACTCCCTCCTTCCCACCCCCCCCCCTTACTGTGTGAATGTGTGTGTATGTGTGTGTGTGACTCATTTATTCTTTACAGGCCATTTCCATTGCTCTTGGTTACCCTCCAGACCTCTAGAACTTGATGGTAAAATAACTACATTACATGGAACATCAAGCTAGTACGACCTGTGAAGCTTCATCCCAATTGGATAAGTAAACAGTGTTAGAAGGTGCAATCATAGACATTAGTCTCATTCAACTGTGAACCCTGTGAGGTTTAATAGTTACTAGTCTTCTCATCTATGCTTACTGGAGAATTAGTAGCACGATGTTATAGAAGTAATTAAGAACACTGTCACTAGATTCAAGGCTTGCTCCACAAAGCAGACCTATGCTTACCATGGTTAATTTCATCAATATCTCATGGCTAGGTAGGTCATAGGTCTTTTGAAGAACCTGATATTACTATTCTACTAAAGGCATATAGTATGAAAATCTTCCCATAAGTCCTTATCTTTTTACCCGCAGATGAATGCATTGCTCAGTCCTCATCAAAGAAGATTCTTTTGTATTAGATGGTGATTAGCACATAGACCCATAATTGATCAACTTGAATTGAGTAGAAGACTGTGGTGTTTTCAGTTCTAAATGAGACATCTATACTATAGCCCCTTGTCATAAGACTCAGGGATGATTGTTAAAGAGGGACAAAAACACTGTAAGAGTCAGGGATAATGAGGTTTTGCAGCAAAACAGAGTTTGGCTGACATGACAGGACCATTGCAAACATGACCTCAGCAGCTGTGACAGCATGGGTAAGACCTGCACCAGACCAAGCTAGTCATAATTCAAGCATGGATTGGACACATATTCATGAGGTCTTGGCATTAGATGAGTAGCTCTTGGCAATTTATGGCTACTGAGAGAGGGAAAACCATTTTTCTTAAGGGAATTAACTTCTGAGAGGCTAACCATGTTTTACTAAAGGGTCCTAAATTCCTGTACACACAGACAGTAGGCAGTGCACACAGTGGGCTTTGACAAAGGGCACATAAATTTTTCAGTTAAAAAATGATTGAGGATAGGGAAGAACTGGAAGCAAGGGAATGGGGAGTATATTTGGTCAAAATTCATTTTAGGTATTATGAAATTATCAAACATCAAAAATTGAGTTCAAATATTTAATGAGATATTGAATTTTAAAATTACTTATAAATACAGACTTCAAATGTCATTGAATCACAGTGGCTAATATAGTGATAAGCAATATTTTCATTTCTTTCTTTCTAGAATTATATACACACAAATATCTTCCTCTTGGTTTTGGTGGCTTGAAATAGAAATGATCCTCATAGGAACATGTATTTGAACACTTGGTCCCCAACTTATAGCACTGTTTGAGGAAGTTGTGGAATCTTTAGTGGTGCAGAGGAAACACCCTGCTGGAGACAGGTTTAAGAGTTCATAGTCTCACCCCACTTTCAATGAATATGCTCTGCTTCCTGTGTGGGAATTGAGATGTTATCTTTCAGCTTCTTGTTCCTCCTGCCTTCCACAGTGCCTCCTTAGCCATTATGAACTACCCCTTTGGAACTCTCAAAACTCAAAACTCTTTCCTTTAGTCATGGTATTTTAATAATAGCAACTAAAATAACTAAGACAATGCTGTAGAATTGTTTGTATACAGAAGAATCTGAAGCCATACTGACTTTTCCTAGTTCCGGTAGTCTTACAGATTCTCTGGCATTGAGTAGTTGGCAATTTACTTAATTTTTCTGATCCAGACTGTTTGTTCAAGGAATGAGTAGTCAGGCATGGTGGCCCACGTCTGTAATCCTAGCATATGGGAGGGCTCGATAGCAGTAGGATGAGTTCCAGACTTTCCAGGGATACACAATGATCTTTCATCTTTGTCTTTGAAGAGTTGGTTATTTGAAAAGATGAACAAGAGGACTTTAGCCAAGTTAATAAAAAGAAAGAGACCCAAATTAATAAAGTTATAGATGGAAATGGAGCTACATTGAAAGAAAACTGAATGCAAAAATCATAAGAGCACACATGAAAAAAATTGCATTTTACAAAACTGCATTAAGGGCTTTTAATGGATTCTGGGGGAGTGACAAGTCACTCTAGTCAACTGTGTATCCACTAAAGAGCCGCACAGGCTCCAGCGGATAATCCCACATTCATACTCATGATCCTGGTTAAACTGAATGGGTCTTGGCAAGGAAGGAAGGAGGCAGAGAGGGGGAGTGAGAGAGAAAGAGACAGAGAGAGACAGGCACAGAAATAGGCAGAAAGAGAGCTAGAAACAGAGACAAAAGAGACAGAAACAGAGACAGAGATTCAGAGAGAGACAAAGAGAGACAAAGGGACAGAGAGAGAGACAAAGAGACAGAAAGATAGACACATAAAGAGATACAGGAAAGAGAGCATGAAAACGAGAGAGGAAGAGGAAAGAAGTAAAGATAGAGATTGAGGACAGAAGAGAGAAAGGAAAAGATAGTAATGGCATCACATTAACCGCAGGAAGCAGACTTGTAAAGAGCAAGGGTAGAAAGGTGAGTTAGAGTAGGTGCTAGCATAATTATGTAATAAAGAGACTGCGCATTGTATATATGTGACACTGTCAAAGATTAAAATCTAGACGAAATGGATGAGTTTATAATCTGTAAAATATACATACATTAAATCAAAATGAGATGAATATTTTAAGCAAATACATAGCAAGGAATGAGACTGAAGAAATAATAAAAAAATCTCCTAGACAAAATTATTTCACATACAGAAGGTTTTTTTCTTTTTACAAAGTTGTGTCAGACCTTATCTTTTCTATTTTACTTTTTAAATAAATAATTTACTTACTCATCATGTTGTTAGTCTTTAAATATGTCATTTATTTTGAAGGAAGTCATCATTTCCAGCAGTAAAATGCTACCTTATATTTGTAGTGAATACTCTTCTTTTAAAAATACATTTTCATTAATTCCTTTAGAATTTCATACAGTGTACTTTTATCACATTCATTCCCACTCCTCTTATTAAGACTTTCTCAGATACATTCCCCAACTCTCAAATCGCTCTCAACTTTATATTCTCTTTAAAAACATCTACCAAGTCCAATTTGTGATGCCCATATAATCATGCGTGTAGGGTCAAGTTACCAAGGACCACAGCCCTAATGAAAACTGACTTCCCCCACTCCAAAGCCATCAACTGTCAATGCATTCTTGATAAGGGTTTGGAACTCATTAGCATCTCCCACCACTATGCTAGAATGCTGACTGGCTTCACCTTGTAAAGGCCTTGTACCAGCAACCCTAGCTACTGTGAATTTGTGATTGCAGGGGTTATGTCATGCCCAGATGACAATATTTGCTCTATTACTTCCTAATCTTTGGCTCTTACAAATCCATTACCAAACAGTTCAAAAATATACTTCAAAAACATGATAAGTAAAAAAATAAACTTTATCATGAAACACCCAAGAAAAATATGCTAAAAGACAAGAAATTGGAAAGCCTGCCCATGGATATGCTTCAAAAGAATCGTGATTGTGAAAACAATTGTCTTATCAAAGATAATCTACAGATGTCATGTTATCCTTATCAAAATTCCAACACTAACTCTAAGAATATTTTTAAAAGCCTTAAAAATTATATTCATTTAAATTTACCTAAAATATACATGCATAGATTTTATATAGCTTAAATGAAGTTATGCCACTTGGGCTGACAATGCTCCTCCAAGAACCATAGACCACCTAACAAAAAACCTAGCACCAAGCATGAGAAACCTTTTGAATTATTGGTCAAGAGAGTGCACGAGACTCCCAAGACAATATAGGATATTGCTGATATTCTTGGTCGCCTGACAGAGGCTGAATGTAATTTCCTATTGATAAAAATACAATATATTTTAGGAAGAAGACTTGGAAGATTTGAGCTGAACCTCATTTGAAAATCTCTTTTCTGAGGATTAGTTTTCATGGTACCAGTAGGTACTATGCAAGCTACCAAAAAAGAAAGTCACTCGCCAGGCAGTGGTGGCACATGCCTTTAATCCCAGCACTTGGGAAGCAGAGGCAGGCAGATTTCTGA
>NW_022196905.1:14722662-14729011 GCF_008632895.1 Mastomys coucha
TTGTGGGGCCTCCTCTATGTTACAGCCTTCTCCCTGAGTATCTGTGTCATTGACTCTATGCCAACTAACCCCCAACCCCCAAGGCCAGGTAGGATCTGGCCCAGAGCTGTCCAGGGCACAGGCAACATCTGGCACCCAATGTGGTCAATGGACTACTTCATCGTTCTCATTTTTGTGGTGGTTTTCGAACCTCCTTTTTTGGGAGCTCGTTTTTGTCTTTTCCTTTTGTTTTGTTTTGCTTTGCTTTGTTTTGTTTTTGTTTTTTGTTGTTGTTTGCCTGTTGCTGCCAGGACTGTGCTAGTGGCTCACTCTGATCTGATCTCGAGGTGCTGCTGTACTTACCTTACCCTTTGGTTGCTTCTTCAGGGAGCTGGCCCCTTACTGTTTTATGTTGTGTGACCTGCGAAGGTGAGTGCATGGACCTCATTCCTGTCTTCTTTGTTTTTTTTTTTTTTTTTTTTTTTTTTTTTTCTGTCTGTCCATCCCGGTAATCTTTTTTCGTCTCAGTTCCTTTCGAGGGTGAGCGTGCGAGTGTGCAGCATCCATTTTTGTTCTTCTTTGTCTTTGGGTGAGCATGCTGTGCTAAGCCTGTGGTGGCCATCTTTTCTGTCTCTTTGTCTTTGTCCATCCATTTTCACTTTTGGTCTGAATTCATTCTGGTCCCTGACCTGGAGGCTTGTTTCCTAGGTGGTGGTACCAGGTTTCGACTCCTTCCTGGGTACCCTGTCCAGGCATAAAGCCTTTGAGCTGCAGCTGAGGGAGTCCCCTGCTTAGTACACTGTGTCTTTTCGTCATCTCTTCTGTCATATTTGTCATATTTTTTCTTTTTTTTTTTATATCCTTTGGTCTCGTCACCATGGGTTCCCTCCCCATTACCATCAAGGAACCCCAGATTAGGACTCTGAATACCCTTCTAGTTACTTGTGGTCTCAAGGTTAAGACTCGTGGACTGGACCAATTTGGGGAGGAGGGAGCTCTATTGATCCCCTGGATATCCTCAGAGAACATGTGGGACCCTGACCTCTGGATGTCTGTTCTCGTCCTTGCTCGAAAGCGTGAGGTACAGTCAGTGATTACCCCTCTTGTGTTCTTCGTTCCCATCCTCCTTGCAGTTATCACCAGTCATAACAATTCCTCCCCAGAGGAAATGGTAGCTGCACATAACAAACACTGCTAGGATCAGGCTAATACTCACCTTTCCATTATTGACCTCATCTCTCTTTCTCCAGGAAAATACGTTGATTTTAACAATGAGGATGAGGGTACCTCTGCTACAGCCCTCCAGCAGTTAAGCTCCAAGCCGTTCTCCAGTGCTGTTGTCCAAGGTGCCTCACTCACTAGCCCATCCTCTCTTGTCCCACAGAGGTACCTCTAGTTTATCCCTGGTGTGATTTAAGGGGACTTTGATGGTAATCTAACTCCACTTACTGATTACAAATCTCCAAAGGATCCCCCAACCATATCATATCCACCCCTGCCTTGCTGTCCAAAGATCCCTCAAATGCCTTCTTTTATGGCACTTCCTATCCCTTGGGATCACTGCCAGCCTGCACTAGCAGGCTGTAACATTTGCCGGGGACTACCTGAGATTGTCATCTAACCTTACACTTGGTATGTGGATGTTTACCTCACATGATGCTTCCAATATTACTCCCTACGTAAACAGGGACCCCATTAGATTCTGATATGACCGCATTATGAACATTTAGCCCCTCTAATTGTCTTAATTTAATTCCCTTTACTCTCCTAAAAGGTGGTGGTCTCTTTAATGGGACAATATTAAGAGGCTGTTTGACCTCTTGTTGATAGCCACTAATGCTATGATGGGAAGAATTGTCATACTAATAATTATTTTGTTTAAGTGTCTCACACAACATATCTCCAGGCAGCGTTCCATAAATAAGGTGACCCTCTAGGTGCTGATGGCTCTTGAAAATCCTCATTGCAGCCCCCCTAATGAAACGATCAAAGCATGGATGGCAGAGATCCGTAAGACTACCATGAAGCCTGTTCCTCATCTCCCCCTTGTGTGACATGCCTCTGGAATGATATCTCTTTGAGGGCTGGTAGTCAATCATGGGTAAGATCCTGGAAGTCAGGACAATCTAAGACAGGTACAGTCCAGGATACTAGGAGTCAACAATGTCAAGGCAATGGCACCCCAGCTCCTACTAGACTGTCAAAATATAAAAACAAAAGGGTAGATATGTAGCACGAATGGCAAGGCCGCCTTATGTAAACGCTGGGGGCCATGCAGCTGCAAAAGCATCTCCTGCAGGAGGACCTAATTGAGGACTACCTGTGACACCAGCATTCCTGCAGGAGGACCTAATTGAGGACTGCAAGAGAAAGCAAGGATTGCTGGTGCAAATACTGCCAGCCAATCAGGAACTGATGTTTAGAGCAGATACTTTCTTGGGACCAATGGGGGCGTGAGTGGAGGGTATTGAAGGAGTATTCAGATGAGCTTGCTGCAACATTTCTCACCTGCTCTCTGAGTCTGTATCCTTGACTCTGTGCCAGCTCACCCCCAACATCCAACAGGATGGGTCAGGCAGAGAGCTGTCCAGGGCACAGGCAACAATGAACAACAACAATGATCAGCATGACAAGGTAACAGTAAAGGTACAGTAGTGGCACTCATATCTGGGAGGTAACCAGTAGCTATATAAATTGACTTAAGGCCTGCTCAGCCAGAGTCAAATTTCTAGTACTGAAAACATAGCCAACTATATGGGAACAGAGAAGTCATGGATCTTAGAGAAGAACCTATTTCATCTCTTTATTAGACCAGCATAATTCCTAATTGCATTAGAAAACATCTATTCTCATACCCACAGATAAGTATAGTTCCCAACCCTCATCAAAAGAGCTTATTTGTTTAATAGGCAGATCATTATAGAAAACCAAAACTAGCTGGGCAGTGGTGGTGCACGCCTTTAATCCCAGCACTTGGGAGGCAGAAGCAGGTGGATTTCTGAGTTCGAGACCAGCCTGGTCTACAGAATGAGTTCCAGGATGGCCAGGGCTAAACAGAGAAACCCTGTTTCAAAAAACCAGAAACCAAAAAATAAGAGAGAGAGAGAGAGAGAGAGAGAGAGAGAGAGAGAGAGAGAGAGAGAGAGAGAGAAAAGAAAACCACTGTCCACAGGAAGTGAACATGATATTTTACCCTCTTGAAATCATAACAGATATGATTTTTGCCACAAGATAGTTCTTGCCAAGATCTTGTGTGGTCGGGGTAGCAAGAAGTCCCAACTCTGCTTACAATGTTTCATGAAATTCTACCTCTCTCTGAGACTCGCTATGTAGTTAATGAATTATTGCTGAGGAAGAAGAGCTATTTTTTCAGTGGTGTGGCCAGTGGTAAGTGTCCATGATCTTATTAATCCCATTTCTTTGCTTCTGCATATATCCACAATGGAATTCATTAAGTCAATTCCCACCCAAAAGACACACAAATAAAAGAGGGAGTAGGAGGGAAGATGAAAAGATAGTGCTGGATGTAAGTATGAAAAAATATATTTTATGCACATATTAAAATTTTCTAATCAGTCAATTGTTATTTATAATCAATATATGCCAATAAAAACAAAAAGAAAGGGAAGAAATAAGCAAGGAAGAAAGGGAGGGTGTAGCTGTGAATTGTTAATCCACTCTGAGCTTCCTGTGGGTGCACGAGTGGCTCTGCATCTCCCCAAGAGCTCTGGTTTCAGAAATAAAAGAATCTCTCTCTCTCTCTCTCTCTCTCTCTCTCTCTCTCAATCTCTCTCTCTCTCAATCTCTCTCTCTCTCAATCTCTCTCTCTCTCTCTCTCTCTCTCTCTCTCTCTCTCACACACACACACACACACCATCTTTATATTTTAAAGTGCCTAACTTGCTCAATGGTTGGACACTTCCAAACCTCCCTGTGGCTAGCACACACTTTTCTTAAGTATTCCCGAGTTAATATAGAATCTGTATTTCATCTCTCCTACCCCAGAGTGGGAGTGGCCTTTGGGGCCGCTACTCTGCCTCTTACATGTTGAGGATGGAGGTGTGTGTCTTAAGTCTGATCTCTCTGCTTCCCCATCTTGGCGAATCTTTCCTTTGTGTGATCTGTCCTTTGCCCTCTCATGGCAGAATCGTTCCTTCTCTCCTCCATGTTTCTTGTCCAGGAATCCTTAAAGTCCTGCTTCTGGCTCCCTTCTCAGCCATTGGCCTCTGGCTCTTTATTGGTCAACCAAAAACCAATTGGAGGCAGGTGCCTTCAGCATCTGGACCCATAGATTCCTATGTGATTTGGGGAGCCAAATTAAGACAAAGCATTAGAAATAAACCCCAACAGGAGGGAGGGTGAAAAGAAAGAATTCAGGACAAAAATACTGGGAAGGAGCAGAGTCTGTTTCAAATGGTATGAGAATGAAAAGACTTAGTGTACATAAATAACGTGGATATGTGAATGGTACATTGTGTCTATTAGGGGAACAAATGCTTACCTACATATTTTACCCAACAAAGATCATTTGATATTATTTGTTATTATTTGTGTTAGAGTTGACTATGGAGTGCAAATTATTATCACAGCTAACTCATATTGGGATCCTTTTCAACTCTGTTAAGTTCTACTAGTTTGGGATTTTCAATTTACTTCCTTATAAGTTCTTTCTGTAAAATCTGAATAAAATGAGCTTATCAAGATTGACCTGTTTGTTTTCTGGATGGAATTCTGGATGGAATTCTTTTGATGACTCTTTTTTGAGACCTAGTCTCACTATATACATTGTCTAACATGGGATGCACTACGTAGACCATGCTGCCCTTGAACATTTAGGAATTCCACTGCCTCTGGTTCCTGCATGATACTATATGTGTCAATCACCCTGGTCTATTGTGAACTTCCATTCTAATCAGCAGCTGCTGGACAACCAAAACTTCTAGGTAAACATCTAGGAATCAATGTAATGTGATTCTGCTGGGTTGAAAGATTAGTCTTCAATGCACCTGGTTTATTCACTGACCTTGGAGATGTGCTGGGATATAGATGAAAAGCCGTAGTTTTCTGTCTCCTTGAACACCAGACCTCTTCTCACTTCTCTTTGACCTGGACTACTTGTTGGGGTGTATATTTCTTGGACACATCTCAATCAGTCACAGTTAAGTGGAGTTAAAGCTGCTCTTTGCTCACGGGTATAACCATTGTATAATTGTGGGTATAGACAAGGAGGCTTGCTCTGTTCTGAGAATCAGAGACTGAGACTGCCAAGAGCAGTTTGAAATCCAGATTCATTGGCAGTGTAATTAGCATAATATCCCTGCAAACTCTGGCAAAACACTAGCTCTCTGTCTTAGCTTTTGCAGACAGAATGAGTTTCCATCATTCTGCATCGGCACGATTTCAGAATTTTTAATTGAGGCTTCAGTTTAATCTACACACTATCTTTTTTTTTTTTCCCCAAAACCAGAAGAAACTGTAATTCCAGGGGGAATTTTTCTAAGATTCCTTAAGTACTAAACTCTTAAAAATTTGCTACTTCTTTAACGTCTAAAGACAATTTCAGCTGGATTTTTGGGAGGTGTGACTCAGCTGAAGTTTAATGCCGTCTTGATTGGGTTCCTAGCAGGGACTGCATGCTCACTGTTTTCAGTGTTTTCCTTTCATTCTTGGAAAAACATTCTGTTGTGCAACTTTCATTATTTTTCACAGCAACACAGATGGTAAGAGGTTAAATTCGATGCATCTAATTCCAGGGCTCTTTAGCTGTCTTCTATGTCAAGATAATAAAATGACACTTTTAATCTTTTATTAGCATTTCAGAAATTTCTTCACATACATGGTCTTATTTGCTTCTTGTAGCTGCCATGTGAAACAGGCAGGGCAGAACTCATTACTTCCTCTGACAGGGGAAGAGATTGAGGGCCAAGGGGGTTAAGTGGCTCATTACCACCACACTCCTTCATTGGTAGAAGGTGTCATTGTAGACTGGGGAGGGTACCTGCTTTGGAGGCAGCGCCTGGAGTCTTGACATCTCCATATTCTATACTGTCTTGGCAAGGCTGTTTAAGTTCCCTGAAATCTAAGTCATTCCAACAGACCCCTAAAGCAAAGCAGTGTCAGGGATGCTGTAAACACAAGCTCATAAGGCTCATTTAAAGCTACAGTTAAAGACTGAGGCAGCTGACAGTGGGTAAGGGAGAATGGGCTAGCCAGGGTGAAACAAATGATGGAAATGGAGTGCTAAGGGAATTGTCACTATCACTTGCCTTTGCTTTCTTTGTTGAAGCATTTATCTGTATGTGTAAACTACCAAAGACCTGGGCCACATTTAGTAATGTGGGGTTTACATGAGTTTGTGTAGGACATTATC
>NW_022196905.1:14729021-14730168 GCF_008632895.1 Mastomys coucha
TAACAATAGCTTGATCGGCATAGCCTGGGGCTTGAGTGATGCGTTACTGGGTTGTGTGTTGCTAATGACAACATGCTGGGCACTGAGATGTGATGAATAGAGTTCTGTTAGACCTAGGGGGTGTTTTGTAAAACCCGTGTTGGAAGGATCTGAGATGATAGGGTGAGCCCAGAGCTTGAAGAATTCCAATCACTTGCTTAGATAATTTTTGGTCTAAAGAAATGGGGAAGATTGTAATATTAAACACAATCATATTCTACATTTGTTAGATGTAGTCACACTCTTATAACCAGAAAAAAATGAAGTCACTTTAAAATTTAAATTATTTCCAAAAGGTCAACCATATATTTCTATACATTGCTATAATTTTAGTTATTTAATTTACTTGAAGTTTATTGCAAGTATGTTGTTTAAAATAGACATACTGTGGCTATTTATGAAAACTCTCAGTGTAACATTTTCTACCATGTGTTCTTTAAGCACTGGGCCCCAAACAAACTAGAATGTGCCAGGGTTCACTTCAGAGATTCATTTTTCTGTGAGTTGAATAGGGAGGATAGAACCTTTGTTTTTTCTAGTTTTTCCACAACAAAATTAGTATTTATTTTTAGAGACATTTCATTGAATTCTTTTCTACCATTCTTTAAGACTGGTTCCCACTCATGGCTGCTTCTCAAGATCCTTAGAATAAATTACAGTTGAGTGTTTAGTCATAAACAGGACATTTATACCAACCTTTCTAAGTCTAAGGGGGCATTTTGAAAGAGGGAGACTAAAGAATATAGAAGCTGAAAAAATAGAAGAGATGCCAAATTCTATTTTGTGGAATGACAGTCATTGCAAACATAATCTTAAAGCAGCTGTGTTTGCCTTCACTATACCTGCAGAAGCCTGAACCTGTCAACAGCTAATTATGGATCAGAGAGGAGCTCATGAGGTCCCTACCACTCCCTGCAAACAACTGGCAACTGATGTTTGTTGGGTCCAAGAGATAACAGTCTTCAGTTGTGTACCATGGTGAGCTCACCAGGCTCCAGAATATAGTTGCAAACCAGTGGCCACAAAGAAGATCCTGGTTAAAATCAGTAGGACACACACACACACACACACACACACACACACACACACACACACACACACACACACA
>NW_022196905.1:14730925-14737181 GCF_008632895.1 Mastomys coucha
CCCTATCTCCCTGTCTCTGTCTCCAGCTCTCCCTCCTCTCTCTACTTTCATGTTTCCCTTACTACTTAAACTTCCCTCAACTTTTTCCTTTATCCCTTTGTGTTATCTGTGTTCTACTAACTTCTTCCTTAAAATCTTTCTTCCATCTTCCTATGACCACATTCTAGTTTTTTCAGATTAAACACATTTAAATGTTTGACACTTGGATCCCTGTATGAGAGAGAATATTTGACAAATCTGTACCTAGGTTATCTCACTCACTACATTCCCACCCCCAGTTCTACCCATTTCCATTCACTTGCGTTGAGGTAGTAATGCCTATAGGAAGTAAGAAGAGGAATTTTGTTTTCTAATCCAATCTGCTACTCTGCTCTCATTTTTAAAATGGGGAATCCAGGTCATTGAAATTCAGTTATTACCAAAAGGTGTGCAATGCTCCCTGACATCTTCTTGATTTTATGGTTTTTTATTTGTGTTTTCTTTAGTCTCTTGATTGTTTTTATCTTTCTCTACAAGCATA
This sequence comes from Mastomys coucha, assembly GCF_008632895.1. NCBI lineage: Eukaryota > Metazoa > Chordata > Mammalia > Rodentia > Muridae > Mastomys > Mastomys coucha. The sequence continues at coordinate 14,731,446 of NW_022196905.1, forward strand.
AGTCCTTCTGTATCTTCAGTATAGTTTTACCTTGTGTAGTAGAGTGGTGGACAGTATCTTCACCCAGAGTTTGAAGTGTGTCATCCATTACAAGCCCCTCTTGCTTCAGCATCTTTCTGAGAGGCTGCCTGTGAATGGGAGTTCACTTTCTTTTTTTTCAGCTTTCAAGTTGCAGATTGAGTTCTGTTCTGAAGATTGAAGATTGAGTGTTTTAAGGACATTATGATGTGAACAGTTTCTTTTCTAGCCACGTATATTTGGTGTTCTGTATGCCCCGTAATTCTGAACGGCTCTTCTTCCCTATATTTAGTAAGTTTTTGCCTATGATTCATTAAAAATATTTTATTTTCCTTTTGTATGAAATTGTTCCCTATAATTTATAAGTTCTTATTTTAGTTGTGTCTGAAGATGTGTCCTAAATAATCCAATTCTTCTATTTTGCATTAGTATCTTGATATTTTGCCTTCTACTCTATTGGCGAGGTTTTCCTGTTGAACATTTTATTTGACCCACTATGGTTTGCATTTATATCAGCAACAGTTTGCTTTTATTGAGTAATTTTATCTCTTCTTTTCAAATTCTAATTTCACATCTTAAATTGGCATCTTTTTACAAATGGCTATTCGTGTTTTCTTGGAAATATTCCTGTTTTTAGTTGTGTGGCCACATTTAAATCACTTTCCTTGAGTTTTTTTTACCTGGAAATTTTCTAACTTGTTTTCATCCAGATTCAGTGCTGCAGGGCTGGCAGATACTTGAGGACAACAGTTATCTTGCTTTTTTATGTTCTGGTGTTTTTGAGCTGGCATCTGCCCATCTGGATTTTAGATTTTTTGTTGTTGTTTCTCAGGAATGGATTTGTTTGGCTTACATCCCAGGTCATAGTCCATTACCAAGGGAATCAGGGCAGAAAGTAAATAGGAAATTAAAGCATAAACTACAAAGGAATGTTGCTTGCTGCTTCACTTACCAACTCAGGCTTAGCTAACTTCCTTTTTTATGAAATTTTTATACATTATATTTTGATTATGTTTCTTAATTTCTTCCAACACTACCCAGATCCTCCCTACCTCAATATCCACTGAACTTTGTGTTTACCTTCTCCTTTTTTCTTGAAGAAGGTAAATATATCTCTATCTCTATCTATCTATCTATCTATCTATCTATCTATCTATCTATCTATCTATATCCAGATATTGTAAACCAGATCAGTTTCTGGAATTGGAGAGATGAGGCATGTGTTCAGGAAAAGATCAAGGAAAAGGGGTGAGGGCTGAGTGCTTTCCTACATATTGTGGGCAACTTTGTTTTCTGCCCCCTTTCTTTCTTAGAAAAAAGAAAAGAAGAAGAAAACAATAAAGAGAAATAAACACCCTCCAAAAAGACCAATAGACCAAAAAAATTGTCAAAATATAACAAAAAGTCCACAAAATACGACTAAGTTAGTTTTATGTTGCAACTACTACTGGGCTTGAGGGGCTGCCCTGAAGTGGTGATTGATACACTCAGCAACATGTCAATAGAGAAAAATAATTTCTGTTTGTCAGTGGGTGTCAGTGGCAGATAGGTTCATGGTTAGGGGGAGGAGCCATGTCCACTTCCCCCTTACAGTGCTGGGACTCCATCTGGCTTGAAACTGTAGAGGTCTTGTACCTGCTGCCGACTATCTGTGAGTTTATATGTACATCAGTCCAGTTGTGTCTGGAAGACAGTTTCCTTGGGGTTGTCTATCCCCTCTGGTTCTCCCAATCTTTCCGTCTTCTCTTCCATATGGATCCCATTTAGGACTGAGTGCTCCAAAGTCTCTCACTCTCTGCTTGTTTCTAGTTATGGGTCATTGTGTCAGTTCCCCTTTACTTCAAGAAGGTTCTCTGATAATGGCTGAGTGAGGTATTGCTCGCTAGGTATAGCAGTGTGTCATTAGGAATCACCTTATGGCTTTGCTACCTTAGCAGAATTATATGCTACTATGCTTTCCTATAGACCTCACCTTTTAGTCTCAGGTTCTTGGCCCCTTGAACGGTGTCAGGTATGTTTTCCATCATAAAGTAGGCCTTAAATCCACTTATTTTTTAAAAAGTGCTTGGTTTTTCCCACAGTTTTTACTTACTTCAGGCTCTCTTCTTTCAGTGGCCATATTTGCAGTGTTGAGATGAGAGTATATTTTCATATGTCAGAGTGTTCTTCTCCAAAATCAAGTTTAAGTTGAAAAAATTCCCATGTTTCTGTTGGCCTTTCTGCTCTGATGGGAAGGTGTCCTGGGAATTCTGAATCTCAGGATCAACACAACTCTGAGGTGGGACAGTGTGTCAATGGAAGGTCATCCTGAGATACAGGGGCCCAGGAACCGCACAGCTCTGAAGTGGGGCAGTGTTCCAATGGACAGATATTCTAAGACATGGAAGTCCAGCAAATGCAGAGCTGAGCTGAGCTGAGAGCTGAGCTGAGCAACTCAGGAGCCTCAGCCTGGCTCCTTCTCTTTGCTTCTTCTCTTCTTCTCTTCTTCATTGCTTCTTGTTTTCTTCTGGTGAGAGTCACATCAGGGGAAAAAATTCTCACAAAAGAGATTTATCGGAGAGTCAATGGAGAAGAGGGATGAATCTAGGAGAGGCTGCCTCCTCCTGGGAGGGAGCAGGCAGCACCAGGGAATTGGATAAAGCACAGGGTTTCTTGAAAGAAGGATGGAGTTTTTAGGGTGGAGGTTTCCAAGGTAAAGATTGGTGGGATTTCAAGTCCTGAGCTTTGGAGAGCTCAGGGTTGGTGGGTTTTTCTGTTCAGGGATTGGTGGCTTTTGTTCAAACTTTTCATCTAAAATTAGCATAATATTGGGAGGGTCCTATTGAGGGGTTGGAGATGAACTTTGTGACTGTTTTGACAGTTAGGGAGGTCTGTGGGAAGGGTTTGGATGCTACAGCTCTTTAGGTGGGGCCATTGAGGGTTTAAAGTTTAAAAATTATACAGTTTACAAAGGGAACTCACCCCGTGGATAGTCTTTCCTGCCTCTTGAGTGGTATAAATGTCTAACAATTTTCCAACCCTCCCCATCAACAACCTAGAATATGTCTCAGTCTGTGGCTTTGGGAAGGACTTTTGTCTTAATAAAGACTCATTCTGAGACGTGGTATGGTGTGGTATGGAAAAAAGAGAACTTTTTATGTTCTCCTTGTATGTGTGGTAGAATTTTTCTTCATTTAAGTCTGTTTGTTATATTTCTTGTTAATTTTATTCTTTTCTATTATTTGAGATTGATTAAAGCACCAGAATCTACCACACACTCACTGATTGAATACTAGTTGTAGCAATAGTCACTATTCAGCAGTAAATCTACACTTGTAAAACAAACACTTGTTAAGTTCGAGTTGGTTTATGAGGAAAGGGGTCCAGAGAGTACTGAGTATACTAAAATATTAGTATGAGTCAGAAGGCAAATGAAAAAAAGAGGTGAACACTCATGATGAGATTAGAGGTTAGTTTGTTAAAGGGGCAACAGGGAAAAACTGAAGTAGAGATGTGGAGTTTTGATTAATTGGTCAAACTATAAAAAGGGAGTAAAGATATGTATGTAAATATCATAAGCCAGATCAGCTTCTGGGCTTTGGAAGAGTCACAGCAAGAAGAAGAGATATTGGAAAAGAGAAAGGAAAAAAAGAGGAGAGGAGAGGGGAGAAAATGAGGAAAAATTGCAAAATGTTAAAAAGGTATATGTATCAGGGACAGGGTTGGTCTGCCATATTGACCTAGTATTATATAAACAGACAAAAGCTGTTCAAATGAGTGGTGCTAGATAATGACATCACTGGCAGATAAGGAAGAGCTGTATATATAGAGCTGAGTGGAGATCTACAGAAAAGAGATCACTGGTGATCACTGGAGATTCTTGGTAGATTCTCTTATCTTATTTTTCTGGTCCTGGTCCAGGTTGTACCTTGATATAATTTTTGCCTGTTCTGATCTTCTAGACATATAGATCCAGGTAGTGTGTAAATATTGAGCCAGTGTCATATTGTTTTAACTATTAAACTTTCAATGATCTTTCTACATTTCTACCCTGTATTTTACTTCAGTTCTTCTCCAAGATCAAGTTTAAATTTACAAAATTCCCATATCTTCTGCCACCTTCCCTACCTTAAACAACCTAGAATATGTTTCACACTGTATGGCTTTGAGAAGGACAGTTGTCTTAATGAAGACTCATTATGGAGCATGGTATAATTTTTCCAGTGACCAATACTTTCCTATGTTCTCTTTGTGTGGTGGGAATTTTCATCTTTTAGGTCAGCCTGGCATGTTTCTTGGTACTTTTATTCTTTTCTATTATTTGAGAGTGTCATGCATTGGAGGACTCTATTTTGATCAAATCTACTCCTTAGTCTTTCCTGTTTGTTTCTTTCTCTGTCCATCCAACCACTTCTTCTCACCATTTCATGGGCTCTGATTTTAAACCTACTGAATCCACTTAGTACAGCCTTCTATATGGGCACTGGAGTAGATCATGTGCAGCCTCTCAAAGATCACATTCCAGAACAAATTATGGGTCTTTCTCCTAGAGTGGAAGAAGCAACTCTTCATATTCCACCCTAGCAGAGGATCTATGAATAACTGTTACTCTTGGTATATAGTTCATGTCCACATTTTTATATCCATCATGTGTCTTTAATGGTGGAACACCATGCTTGATGTATGAATATACAATCTTTTTTCATGTTGGCAAGCTACCAGTTAGAAGTTGTCAGTTTAGTTTATGTTTTGCAGCTGTCACTATGCCTCCTTTAATTTGTGATAAATTATATTCTTTCTGGTTTTTTTCCCTCAATTTTACCATTTTTACTGGTTCAATGATCAGGTAACTATTATATTTTAAATAATATTGGAGATCTTGTGTAGGTTTCTAAGATAAATGAAAGTGTTCATAGAGTTTAAATGTTAGCTTAAGATACATTTCTTTTGCCTTGGTTAGAACTTGAATTTCAAATTCAAATTTAAGAAGCGTGTGTGTGTTTGGGGAATTTTGAACTGTATAAGTTCTATGTGTTGTCTATAAAAGTGATCACTATATTTTAGTCTTCTTAACATCTTTCCTTAGAGACAGGTCTTACGAGGCAAGACACATATGCCTCCACCAGGTGAAAAGAAATTCACTATATGACAGCTTATGATTACCATCTGTCCTTTGAGCTCCTTAAACCATACAATGTACTGTATGTTATCATGATATGATTGTACATACTTTTGTGGTATTTGTGTCTCCTTCCTTATTGATTTACACACCTTTTTATTTTTATCCACTTTCTTCTAATGTATATTATATTGCTGGAAATTATACTTGTTTTATTACTTATTTGAAAAAAATTTATCTTATATTTACTCTTTGAAGTTTTCTGTAACACAATTATTTTTGGCTTTATTTATTATTATTTCTTCTTATATTTTGTTTCACTTACCTGGTTCTTTTAACCAGGTAAAATGTCAGTTAAGCATTTTTTTAAATTTGATTCCAAAATACCGTGGAATATATATTTTTCTGAAATTCTAATTTCTATATGAAAAACAATCTTTTCTCACTCCATTTGGACTGCTAAAAATGGTAGGCTGGATGTGTTTAACCATACAGGTTTATGCTTCATATTTCTGGAGGGGGGGAGCAGCATCAAAAATGACATTTTGGAGAATTGCCTCCTAATTCTGACATGACTACCTTCTTGCTGTGACCTCAGTGTGTGTGTGTGGGGGGGGGGG
>NW_022196905.1:14737206-14754941 GCF_008632895.1 Mastomys coucha
GGGGGGGGGGTGCTGGTGTGGAGGGTTAATGAGGAAGGAGAAAAATATACTCTAGCAGGTCTCCTGTATAAAGGGCACTAACCCCACTCATGGGGCTCTGACTTCTTGATCTCATACTGGAGTTAGAATATGGAAGAAAGCAAACACATAGACCATCACAATCAAGATATAGTTGGTTTCTTTTGTTTCAACAAGATTGGACATTTTTATGTTAATCTATGTTGGTTATTTATGCTTCATAGAAATCATAATTGTTTGTCAATTTTTTACATAATGGAGGTGATTTTCTTTAAGTTACATTAAAAAATACTGGCTATTGAGTTTTGGATCATCATATGTATTGAAGAGGAGTTTTCTCTTCAGTTACCTGCAAATTTGAAAAGTTACCTATAATTTAAGTTCCTCATTATGGTTGAGAAATAGGACACTCACAGACACTCTTAAAGTGAAATAGAAAATCTTTATTTCTGACTGGCAACTGCAACTTACCCAGTCCTGAGCCTCTTTGTACTTTTATGAACAAAACTTATATTCCAGTTTGATATACTTCAGTTAGGGAGAAAAGTTATCCAGAAACAAAAACTACAGAAACCAAAAAACAAGATTAGAAATGTTACTACTTTCCTTGATTTTGGAACTACTACTACTACTTAGGTCTTTGATAGAATAGGTCTTTGTTCTTGTTTTGCCAGATGTTGGAACCTGTCAGGTTCTAAGATCAGAATGGTGCCTCAGACTCAGTGTCAGTTGTGGTAAGGTATCAGGACCTGTTAGTCCTCATATTCCAATTTTTGCTGTTTAAGATCTGTTTAGCATTTTGCCATATTTTATATGTACTTTAGATATTTTAAAGCAAGAGAATTTTCTGGTTGTAAGTCCAATGATAGGTCAGGTCTAGAATTTTCCCTCATAAATGGCAAGTGTACGTGGTGCTAAAGGGTAGACCACTTCAGGACTGATAGTGTTATAGGAACAGATACTCAGGCTTACGATATGTTTGTGAGAATTATGTGTACATCCTATTCACTTCTGTGCTGGGTGGTTTTGAGTACCATCTTGACACAAGGTAGAGGCAACAGAGAGGAGGGAGCGTCAGGTGAAGAAGTGCCTCTGGGAGATCCAGCTATAAAGCTCAATTAGTGATCAATGGGGGAGGGCCCATCCCATTGTGGGTGGTGCCATTTAAAAGCAAACCAGTAGGCAGCACTCCTCCATGGCTTCTGCATCAACTTCTGCCTCCAGAATCCAGCTCTGCTTTAGTTCCTGTCCTGACTTTTTCCAATGATAGTTTATGACTTGGAAGTGTGAGCCAAATAAACCCTTTCCTCCCCAGCTTTCTTTTTTGTCATGGTGTTTTTATTGTAGCAATAGGAACCCTGTCTAAGACAACTTCCTAAAGAATGGCCTTGCTACACTGTTGTTCTTGTTGTCTGTTGTTAGATCACTTAGTTGCTACAGAGCACAAGACTGTGCTAAAATGTCTGCTGTCTCCACAGCTATGTTCTTTCGAACATTTCAGTGGCCACCAATAATTTATCATTGTTGATAATGAGACATCTTGCATTCCACAGCACCTACATTTTCGTATTGGTTAAAGCGAGTTATTTTTTTATCATTGCTTGGACCAGGTTTAAGGACCCTTTTCTTCTATTATACAGTGAAAATTGGCAAGCTTCCAGGTCTGCAGAAAACAAATCAAACATTGATCTGGTGGTAGTATGTGTTCTTCCAGAATCCAAAGGGAAGCACTAAACACATGTCTATTCTTGGTATTGGGGTAGATAAGGTGCCAGTGATTCTTCTTTGAAAAGGAATTTTCAGACATGCTTCAGTATCTGATTTAATTTGCATAATTCTCTCTCTCTCTCTCTCTCTCTCTCTCTCTGTGTGTGTGTGTGTGTGTGTGTGTGTGTGTGTGTATGTGTATGTGTGTATGCATGCACACATGTGTACTGGTGTGTGTATACCCACACAAATGGACTGTTTGTGAAAGCCCATACTTACTTGCATTTTCTCTTTATTTTTTTTGTGACAGTGTCACTATTTGAACCCCCACCTCATGGATCCAGTCAGGCAGTGTAGCCAATGAGCCTAAGGAATCTACCTCTCTGGAGTGCCCTCTCAGGGACAGAGTTATAGAAGCACAGCTTGCCTGGCTTTTAATGTGGATTATGAGAATCTGAACTCAGGTCTTCGTGTTGCTTGGTAGGCACTTTACCAATGGATTCATCTCCCAAATACTATTTCTATTTTGCTAAGAAAATAAGCAACCCCCCAGAACAGAAATATAGTATACATATGTATATATACCTACATGATAATGTGTACATACACACATGTATAACACACACATTTTATGGCTTTAATCAGTCAAGATGACTTTAAGATTCATCCATAATGAATGTTGTTGTAGAAAGTGATAGTTTATTCTTTTCTCCAGTTTCTCTTTGGTAAACAAACCTATGGGTTATATGCTTTTCTATATTGGCCCTTATGTTTTTCTTAACTAGAGTTCATTAAACACTTCCCATAGACATAGGAAATGAACATAGTGTCTAGTTCTCCATTTTTGTCTATAAAGGGAAAGTGTCTAATCAAGAACAAATGTTTAGCTTCATCAAATGTGGTTTGTTTCCTCCCATGAAATATATGTAGGCTTGTTCTCTTTGGGTGTGGGAATGCTTGCTACAACAGGAACTGTCATGACCCATATATACAGTAGCAGCTCATTATGTGCAAACACAGGCTCAGCTGTCAAAACCTGTACATTTTTTTTTTACTTAATATAGTCTTGGAAGTGCACAGGGCTTCCTGTGTTCTGTTCACCAATGGTAGATTTTTTACTATCTGTGGTTCTCCATGAGGTGAAATACCCTTTACTAATTCATTTTTGTCTTGTATTTCTTCTTCTACTATACATAGTCCTGAATAAAGTAATTGAAAACAAGCCCTCATCTTGTGCCTACTGTGAAGTACTCTTTTCTAAGACTACTGAGAATGTCATTGGTGCCTTTTCCAACTTACTTTTCTAGAATGTATCATGTTCATTTCATATGATGTATTATATTTTGCTGAGTTTGCTTGGTCAGATTTTCTAGCAAGATAATATTAGTCTCACAAATGTGCTGAAGACTGTACCATAACTTTTTTATTCACTGTGAAAGTCTAGAAGTAATACTTTGTTGGGTATTTAAAGATGAATTTGAAGCCAAATCTTGTCTATATTTTTATAGAGTTTATCTACTACTGTGTAGATTGTATTTGTGTTCTCAGATCTCTAGGGTTTTCCTGCTGTCTAGATATTTTTAGAACATTACCCTAGGATCTGGCCAACCAGAGTCTGGTTAAGACCTGGAGAGTCAATGCAACCTTGAAATGAAACAAATGATAAGCAGGCAATAATTGTATACCTTCCAGGTTTAAAAATATCTTGTTTTAAGGAATTCTAATTACAATAAAGTAGAAGGTTACTCAAGGATTGACTTTGTGGCAGGTGTTGAGAATGCTGCTCATTTTCCCCCAGGAAGTAAACTGCACCTGAACCAGCAGCTATAATTGTATGCAGCATATGATTAAGCTATGATTATTCATACTCAAGACTCAGCTGCCTTTCATATCACCAAAGACAGATATACAGGCTTTATCCTTGTAGCTGATAGTATCATAGTTCCTTCATTTTCCATTAGAAAACAAATTGTTCTCTGTTGACTGTTTTGGTATAGAGAAGAAATTTCAGGACCCTTTCTACATATATAGCAGGACAGAAAAATCTTAGTGGACTCCTTTTTTCCATTTCTAAAGCTGCATACTTCAATTGTGTGTCGCAAGCCAGGGGAATGACTTCTGGTAGACACAGTGGCCTCATCAGGCCTATGAGGACTCTCACATTCTTTTGGTCACATGTTCCAGAGTCCTCAGAATGTAACAGTTGTCCTGAGCCATAGTCTGAGAACCCAATCAGATGTAGGTGTTTCTCTTTTTCTCATAATTATTTTCAAAAAGCTTCAATTTGAGTAAGAATAACAGAAATATTCCTGCTAGGATGTCCAAAATATTTTTAGGATAGGTGCTTTCTTTTAGATAATGCTCTGTTTTCATTAAATAACTTTGATAGTAGACTGGTGGTCTCTGACTTTATCATGACTTTGATTGTGGACGATAATTTTATTATAACGTTTCAAGGAATGCTTTCAAGGAATGGAGGATTTTTCTTAGGCCATGTAAATAAAAGTCAACTGTGGACTGAGGAAAGGCATCCTTCTGTTTCCTTCAAGACTCCACAATCATTCCACTATTCAAACTAGGTCACTAAATTCTATGTCTCTCCCCTTGTCCTTGAGCAACGGGGTGAGTATGGAAATGGTTTTCAATGCTGAGGTATTACTCACCCAGGTGCTCCTCAAATATTCATAGAAGAAATATCTGTTGCCAATTAAACTTATATTAGTAGTCAGGAATAGAAAACAGGAAGAAGAACCCCAAGCCTGGTCACAGTCACCATTAGAGGACAGAGCATGTTTGTTGTGTCTGGTTCATCTTTGACTGTCTATTTTTCAATAACAGAATGCAAATTTGCTTAGCATTTAATTGTGCTTTTGAATATAATATACCTGTGATTGCTTTAAAAATATATTTGTAAAGTCAAATTAATGTGTTATAATCAGCATGAATAAAAAAAAGAACAAAATGAAAGTTACTAACATGCATGAACAAAATCATGGGATAATATTGCAAATCCTTTCATGTATAGTAAAATATAATAAAATACTTTATTATTCTTTGTATTTAACACAATTTTAAATTTCATGTGGTATATAGCTTGTTCAATTATAGCTGTAGTTGGGGCACACCGGGAAGCATGGCTCATAAATGTGCCCACATCTGGGGCTGGCAAGATGACTCAATAGTTAAGAATGGATCATGCTATGCAAAGTACCTGAGTGTGGGGCTCAGTACCCTTGTCAAGCTCACAGTTGCTATCACTGGAGCTTCAGAAGGCAAAAAGACCTCTTTCTGCCCTTCATGGATTCTTCATCTCATGTACACACGCACATATTTACATAGTTAAAAAACCTTAAAAGAGGCAAAATATCTCATTTTTCAAAGAACCTTGTCTATTTCAGGATGTTTTTATTGTTTTAACAGTGAAAATATAACAAAATTTATTTAAGATGATTTGGAGTCAAATTTCCCCTGAAAACACTGTACTCTTGTTTCATTTGTTTAGACAAAGCTCTCATTTTGAAGTCTAGGCTGGCCTTTTTTTTTGCCTCAGCCTAATGTGATGACACACCTGGCTGGGGCTCAAACCACTTAACTGTTTAATCTACTGTCTTCTGAGATATTATTGTGGAAAATGCCATAATCTGAATTTCTGATTTTTAAAAATAAACATATGTATTTGTGGGTACATAGTAGAATCAATTTTCTGCTTTTGAAAAAGTCTTTCCAATAAATGTCTAAGAATGTGTGTCTGTTCTTCCAATCTGTTCTCCCTGTCCATTTGAATAAAGAAGTCCCTCCCCTCTTACTCATTACAGAAGGGGATGTATTCCAAGATCCCTAGTAGGTGCCAAATGCCACAGGTAGTATAGCATATTCTATATATTCTATTTTTCTATATGTACTCAACTTCAATTTAGTTGAGAACAATTATCATTTTTCTTAAAGTAAACATTTCACAGCTTCTCTTTTTCATAACTGAATTGCTACCATCACTTCTCTTGTGACAGTTGTTAGTTGAAGGTAAGACCCAGGATACCATTGCAATGCACTTGCTGACTAAGATAGGTGCTAAGTGCATAATAGGTATATAGTGTGCATTTATTTAATAAAAGATTGATTCACAGGGTAATGTGCATTTTATTATACTACTGAACATAATATACACTTGAGTTTTCCATTTTCCATTTTCAAACTATGGTTAACAGCAGATAACTTGAACTAGAGAAGGAGCACATGTACCCATATTTTAAGTCACCTATGCAGTTACAGTAACTACTTCATTACTATATTTCAAACAGTCCCAAATATCTTTCAATTTCCTGGTTTGCCCCTGAGAGGATCAACGGTATATTAACATTCAAGCCTGTTAATGTCCCACATCTCCTGTATTCCCACAATATCAGTATGAAAGTATGACTGGTTTGGGTATAGGGAGATGATTCAGTGGGTAAAATCATGTGCTATATCGTATGGGCAAGGCTGAAAATGCAAGTAGACACAGAAGATGGGGGATTCCTAGATCTGTTGTCTTCCAGCCTGGTTCCAGGTTCAGTGAGAGACCATGTCTCAAGGGAGTAAAGTAGAGAAAGAGAGAGCAGGACACCTGACATCCTCCTTTGTCCTCAACATGCACACACAAACACACATCTCTCTCTCACACACACGCAAACACACATACAAACATACAACACACACAAACACACACACACAAAACATACAAACACACAAAGACATACAAACACACACATGCTCATACATACAAACACAAAGACACACAAAAGCACACACATGGTCACACACACAAACATAAATACAAATATGCAAACACATACAAACACACACACCCACACACACACTCATACACACTACAACCAATTTGTAAATTTCGGTTTTGTAACCAAAGAGAGTTGCTAACACAATAAACTTCAAAAAAGCTTCAGGATGGCAGACAAAGCCTGTCTCCTGGGAAAAGAATACAACTTCTAAGAGATCTTTGCAAGCTCCAGCTTGGCTTTGTGTCTGGTCTCAGTACCCTCTGAAAATCACTTGACTAGTCATGCCTCATGCTCATTCATGTTCCTCCCCTGCCTCTCTCTCTTTTTCTGTATGCCCTTGTTCACAGCATAGGTCATGGACAGCTCTACCTGTTGTTTGCTTCAGGAGATTGGCACTGCTGTTCCCTCTTTGAAATCCTGTGCTTCCTATCACATAGAATGGCATGACTGCATCAAGGCAACCTTCTCTGACCTCCCACTCACTCTCCTTAAATTCTCTTATTTGGGTTTTCATCAGATTAATTGGCTTCAAATATTTTATTGCTTTTGAATACTTTCTGTTGTATCTCACTGTGTGTAGGGAAAAGCCTTATCTACTTCATGAATGGCTGACATGCTTCACATTCTACATTTCCTGAATGGCAGGCAAAGTGCTTCCTTTGCTAACGAATAATTCTAAAAATAAATTCTTTTGGTATAAATACTTGAAACTTAGTGCACTCCCAATGTTTTAGCTTCATAGTCTTACTTCTAAGATACAATCATCAGTATATATTACCCCTTGAAAGATTACATTTACCTTTTGTGAATATTCTTTATAAAAATTAACAGTATGCTAAATATTTTGTTTTCTAAATAGGATTAATACAGTAATTATATCTGTGTGCTTTTTGCAAAAATTAAACTAGCATATTTTATTTTAAGTTTTAATGAATCAGGGTTCTACCATGTAGACAGGCTGGACTTGCACTCCTGAGTTTCCTGTTCCAGTCTTCTGAGTACTGTGATTACAGGGATGTTTCATCATGCCATTTTAAAAATTAGCATCTGTTATAAAAAGTCAACAAATATCATTCTGTCTATCATTCCATCCCTTGTATAATTAATTTAAAAAAATTTCTAGGACTAAAAATATATGCTTTATTTGCCAAATGTGTGTGTATGTATATTAATATAGTTATCTGAACACATCTTGCTTCTGAGAACTTTTAAGTTAAAGAACTTGAAACAAAAGTAATAAGAACTCCTTAGGTTCTGAAAATCATTTATATATTTCTTTATCAAGGGAGAACACCATGATTAAATTACTTCTCATAATTAATGCATGCTGAGGATCATCTCTATAAAATGAATATTGGAATATACATGTATAGGTAGCTCTTGCCCTAGCCATCTGTAGATAGATTGCTGTATAAGCCAGTCACTGGCTATCAAATTGTGTGGGTATTCAAGTCTCTTAGATAAAATGTAATAATATTATAACATTATATACACAGCCTCCTATACTTTAAATCATTTCCAGGGATATAATATAGCACAAACACCACATGGATAGTTGCTACATTGTGCTGTTTAAGATCATGGAGGGCTGACTGCAAATAGAACTGATTTCTAGACTCCATGAAGCCTACTTACTAACACAGACACAGATTACAGCTTCTATTTTCAAGAATTACATCATCTTACTTTGTTCAGGACTATTTTTATTTGCTTTCTTTGCTTTTTAGACTGTCTATAATTCTTTAAGAAACAAAGTAAGCAATTTCAGCTTTTTCTATGTCTCTCATATAAAAAATACTATACAAACTTGGAAACAAAGTTGAGAAAGCCAGATACTTTTCTTTTGCATTTCTATCTACTTCCTTTGTCATAGCTACATAAAAAGTTATATTCCCAAAGGAATATAATATAGTATACAAGTGTTTAGAATATCTCATTGATCTGTATTTTCTGCTCTAATATTTAAAGGTCCATACTCTTTTAGAGTTTGGAGCAAACAGATGGTTTGTGATATTCTTTTTACAAAGTGAACGGTGGGGTGGACTTTGGTCACACAGTGATAAACAGGTCTTTATTATTTTGGACACCGATACAATGAATCTAATGAGCATTCTTCCCAAACTAGCATATCCCCTTTTATTACAAGCATGGTGAACATTACTGATACGGGTACATGTTTGGCTTGCTGTAAAATTAGCTGATATCATTACCTGGACATTGAGTAAAAGTATAATACAAGATGTTTTTTCCCAGTTTGTTTGACTTTAAATCAGTATTCTAATATATACTGCAGTGTATGGGATTCTTAAAGCTTAAAGAGACTGAATGAATAATATTTATCTACCATCATTTTATACAACTTTTAGATATTTAACTTAGAAAGAAAGTACATTTGTATGTTAATAAAGTATCATAATTAAACCTTTATTTTCTTCATTAGAATGAAATAATGAATCAAATGAAAGAAGAATAATGGCAAGGAAAGATTTAACATAAAACAATATTTCCTAAAGGAGAATGTTAAGCATGTTATGAAAATATTCACATTGCTTATAAGTGCATGTCAGAGTCCAGTCCTTTACCATAAAAAACAAATGTATCCCTTGCTACAATTTAGGGCCTTACATTGGGAGTGGACCATCCATCCCTACATATATGGTTTCTGTTTTTATAATGAAAATAAAATAATCTCTCTGGAAGACCATCTGGTGTATTCTTTCTTAAGCCGCAACCCTTTCATACTATAAAAGGGAATGCATTGATTGTTCTATCTTTCTTTGCCAGAGAAAGATGTAATTGGAACAAGTCTAAACAAAATATCATAAAGTCAAAAATAATGATAGATTATTTAAAATTATAATTATTGAGTGAAGATTAAACACCTATCTTCTTCAGTACGGGCTTTGTAGTCATTTGCATATTATATTCAGCCAACAATCACATTTTAATTTTTAATTAGTAGACATTAAAATATAATTAGCAGCAAATAACAGAAAGACAAAGCTACAAAAGAAGTCTTGAAGAACAAAGGAAGCAGCATTATTTAGTCAGAGTGTGACGTGCTCTTCCAGGATCTTGGGGAGTCAAAATGTCTTCTTAGTTTTCCCACTTTGCCTCTTTCTTTCTCCAAGATAGAATATTGATAAAAGGAGGAAATCTGTCAAAATCCAGGTATGCATTCTTCACATTCAACTTAAGATCTCCAAACCTTAATAAATACATGTATAAAAGAACACAGCAAATTCCAACATAGCATACACACAACAAAATTAATTCATTTATCAGAGACATACAGAATTTTAAATATTTCCAGAAGGAAGCAGAGGACAACAGAGACAAACTGTAGCAGTGAAACCAGTGGAACAGAGAAATACACTACAAAATTCACACAATACATGAGGTACAAAATGAAAAATAATGCTTTAGGAAAAGAAGTTGGTGGCCTAATATATGCTCATGTATATATTTGTATATAGAATGAAGAAAGTCAGCTTGCATGAGCATCATAGCCTATCTACCTTGAAGTCATATCACACATACTATAAGCAATTTACAGAATTTGCCACGTTTGCCTATACAGAAATTGCCAAATGAATTAAAATACATTGAAATATACCACACTCAATATGTAAGAATATAAACCTCCCAGGATTGACAAGGATTGGCCATAATTGGCACTCTCTACCATTGAACAAAAACGGCCATCAAGGAAAAGACAGGAAACTCCAAGATAAATTCCATGGGGCAAAAAGGAAGTGAAAAAACTTTCTTTGATTATTCCATATGTAAAATAAAGTTGTCTGTTGTTGGGTTGCCACTTTCAGCATTTTGTTTTTGTTTTTTCCCCCAGCTGGGGTGCTGTTTGAAGACATTTTGTGTTTCTTAGATTTTCCATCTTTGTTGGCTTCTTGCAGATTAGGTGTCCTTTGGTAGGAATTTGGTGGAATCCATGGAAATATTTAGTATACTGATGTCATTCAGGCCAACTCCTGAGCATTCAGTGAAATGCAGGATTTGTTGAAATAAAAGAAAAAAAATCGATCTTGTAATTAGAAAATGTCCTATCACTTCACAATAATTCTCTTGAAATAAAAGACCAGCAACTTTTCCAAAAGAAAATATTATCAATAAAGCGTGTGATAATGTCTTCACTTATGCTTCCGGAACCTGATGCTCCTTGTGTAGATAACTAGAGTACAGGGGTGCAGAATGGTGCTTGGAGTTTAGGGTCAACTTTGCTGTCCGCTCCGTAGATTTTACAGGCGATTTGCTCTTTGCTTTAAGAAGAGAAAGTGATATTGGAAAAAAGTCAGCACTTTAGATTAAAGCAAAGCACCCTTCACAAAGCCACAAACAAGAAGCAGGACAGAAAGTCCATGGCTTGTAGCTATCCTCGCACCTGCGGAAGAAGTTATAAGATATTCGCTCATCTTGAAGATTTCCAATGCTCCTTATTAGGCTGTTTTAAACATACACATATATATATTTAATTAGCTCGCCAGCTTGGCTCTGGTGCTCATGAATGTCTTGGCATGCACTGCAAACAACAACACATACAAAACATTTCAGTCCCAAGAAGCTGGTGGTGTCTGTTTTCAAATAATGCCATCCCGCGGCTGGGAACTCTGAGAACGAATGAATCCAAACACTTTTCTCATAAGAAATTGTGTGATTATCACTTCTTATGGTCATTTGGTTATTCCTACTCTTGTCCCTGAGAGCACATTCCCTATTTCACTAGTGTGTTAGTGTGAAAGTGCAGGAGAAATCTAAAGCTTAAGAGCACTGTGCTGAATAAGGCTGAGGACTATGGTGGAGGATACAGCCTCTTGGTGACAACTTTCAGAGTATGACCTTTCTCAACCTTTATTCCTCAAGTCTAGGAATAAAGCTAGTGATGTCAGTAATGAGCAAGCTCTGAAACTAGCTGGGTATGGTAGAGAGGGGATTAAATTGTATTGTCATAATCCTTCCTTCATTATCCAGTCAACTTAATGACATATGGGTAACTATTAGAGTGGTAAGGGACAAATCATGCTTTATTCTTTGTTTGTTTAGTTAGAGAATGTTTATAAGGAATTGGAAAGAATGAGGATTCAAAATTTTCAACATTTCAGTGAAAACACATCAGTTCTTTAATTGTAATGATGGAAATTGATTCATTCAAAGAGCTGTTGCTGAGTAAACATGTGGAGGCTTGGAATGGCCCATTGGAAGACCTACACTTCTGAGTTTTTGCCAGGCTTCTCTGGGGCTGACTCTGATTTGCTTGTCTAGGCAGTGGCCTGTGCATGGTACCCGGTATCTCCTTCCATTAACCTAAGGACTGGAGTGCTCTATATTCAACTTGTGTGAAAAAGTTCAGAGACCCAAAAGTTACCTTCATTCCCCATGTGGCTCTAAGTACAGAGATCATGCGAGAAAAACATGTATTCTAATCCACTAACTGTTTGCAACTAAGTGTGTATTCATGTTAGACTTTGAAGAAAGATATTAGACAGAAAGAAAATGACATATTACAAGCAGTTCTCTAAATAGCTGATTGCAGTTGATTGGACACAAGTATATATGAGACCAAGGCAAATTTTAAAAATGATGAAAGTAGCACATCTTGAAAAAAGGATTCACTCTGGGAGTCATTTTGTGTAATAGCCGTTCCTTTCCTAAGGTGAGTGTTAGATGTGGGTTCTAGCTGAAATTGCTCTGTTCTGAAGCTCATTTCTTAGATATACCCTTTCCACAGCATGCCTGGCCCATCATCCCTCTAACATATTAATAAAAGAATAGCTGCTTCATTTACACTCAGCATTTCCTCTCATATCTCTAGCATGTGCAAGTTAAAGCATAATTTACATGAATGTTTTAATGGGAAATAGATAAGCCAGTCAGACATGAAAATATTTGAAGGCCACTGGAAATTCGAATTGCCTTCTGATGCACAATCCACCATTGGAACACAGAACTTTCTTTTTTCCCAGGTTGGAATCTTTCATCCACTCTAGTTGCATGTGTTTTCTAGCACATTAGATGAATTTAATTCTGTGGCCCGATCCTAAGACTTTGTTCTATGTGGTAAATTCTGCATCCTGTTTCATCACATCATGGAATGAGTTTCACTTCTTTGTCTGTCTTGCGTGGAGATGGACTCCTCAATGAAATTTGAGGCTCTAAACTGCTGCAATCTGTCTTATGTAATCATAACAAGTGGCCAACATCACTGTTTTCATTAATATTCACACTGTTTCAGAACATAATGTTATCAGCCAACATACTCTTGTTTATAACATAGAAATATTAAAAGTATTGATTTTTCTGTTTGGTTGTTTTTTATTTTTGTTTGGTTTTGTCAAGAAAAAACAAGCAAACCCTCAGGTACTCTTCTCATTTTCCCATACAGAAACATTTCACTTTTGTGGGACAATGAGACAAGCTGAAGTAGAAGCCCTGAGTTCCAACTTCTATTGTTCAGTTCTGAGATTTCAAATGAGACATTTATTTATTATATGTCTTCTAAAATTACCCTAACTACACATGTACTATATATTTTTTCTTTTTGGCGCTTTTTAAGCCAGATCTGCCTTAGAAAAGATTAGCCTGCTTTATTTCATTTAGTGTTCTTTCCTCTATTCCCATGTCAATGGTGTAACCAATTACTTGCCCTAAATTATTATACATTGAAGCAATTGTTGCCTTCAGGTGACATGTTATACACTGTATCTTTTTTTTCCTCCACAGGACTGGATATTCTCTGCTCTGAACTTTGCAAGTATTTTGATTCTGTATCTCCTGCCTCATCACATAGTTAACATTGTTTGCAATTAATTTTCTTTATACATTATCTAACTGATCATACCAGTGATCCATTAAAAGCAAAAAACTGAATTCACTTAAGCAGTTGTTAGACATGTAGTTCACATATACATACATATATACATGTATATGTATATTAAAGCCTTTAAACTTCCATCTCTAATATAAAATACTCTGTGAAGAGGAGAGACATTATTATGAAACTGCTAGAAGAAAATGTGCAGGTAGTACATCTGTGCTAAGAAACGCCAGATCTGACAAAGATATTTCTTCCAGTTTCAGTTTACCCCTTAGACTATAGCTAGCCAATAATGGCACCTGCTCCCCTCCTTCTACTGTCCTTAATCATGTTCCTAGGCCACTTTCAGGTGTTGTCTCCATATCTGTGCAAGCTGGTGGAGGTGCTTTCTCTATTGTAAGTAGAAAAGAGGTGTCCAAGCGTCTTAAAAGTCTGCAAAATGCAGAAGCCTAGCTCCCATTTCCTTGAGGCCTCATTTTTTTTTGCATTGACTCCAAAGATGCAGACAAGCATGCAATCCTCTAGAGTGTGAGAAATGGGTCTTATTAAAGAGCAATGAAGAAAAGTCTTAACAATTCCTTCATCATCACCACCACCACCACCACCACCACCACCACCACCACCACCATCATCGTTATTGTTATATATTAGAATAGCCCATTTGTTTATTTTTAATTAAATTCAAAAATGACCCAAGCTCAACAGTCAGGACTTCGCAACTTCCTCAGTTGAGCCAGAAATGCTATATGTTACAGAGCCTTCTGATAGCAAATATGCTTTGTCCCAGGTCATCAACAGAGATCACATTCTAAAGAGGCTCATATTCCGTCTTCTCCTTATTTGTTGAGTCTGTGCCAGCAGAGAAATTGTTTCCTTTCTCTTACCCCATGCCACTCTCCTCTGCCAGATGGAAGAATTTAGCTCCCCGTCCCCACACCATACTTTCCATTAGCATTCATTTGAACTGAACAAGCTATGCTTATGATCTACAAAATAAGTAAGATGTATTTGGGAGCTAGTATGTATCAACACAGTAAACATTTACAGACAGAGTCTTATTCCTCAGAGCAATACCAGATGCTTAATGCACAGATTAAGAACACAATCTTCAGTGACATAAAGTCACTGGCACACAGTCTGAGATACACAGAAAACAGAGTAGGGCAAAAGAACATGCAAGAAGCCTGAGTAGTCTCAGCTAAGAGCCCTGACAAGCTCCTGACTGAGCTCTGGGGCAGTGATGGTGCTTCAGGAGCCTCATCTTTGTTAGGGCATCATTTGAAGAGTAGGCTTGAGTGATAAACCTATTTCACATACATTTTTTTCTTGTTATAAATTGATTCATATTGGATATGAATACATCCCCATGTCCAAGTGAATTTTAGCTATGGCTTTATAACTTTTCAGATAGCACATGGCACAGTGTTTTGAACTTTTCAAATCATAAACTTTTAGAGTTTAAAGTTTCTTCAAAGTCTCTTAAGTGTTTAAGTGAGATGTGGGTTCACCATTATTTGGACATGACTTGCTTAAGAATTTCTTTTTCCAAGGTTTTGACCCAAAACAAAAAAAAAAAAAGAAAAGACAGGTTAAGTTTTGAATATGCCATTATTAATTAGCTATGGGGATGGAAGGAATAATAAAGCTCATGGCTTGGAAGAGTTATCACCAGGAGCAAGTATTAAATGACCAAGTGAGAAGTGAAAAGTAGTACTTTAAACTCTAACTCATGCAAAGCTCATTTATATATCTTCTCTCTTTTGACTTAGAATGTTTTTATGGATTACTTTCCTATGCACATACTAATTTTACTCGGTGTAGTAACAAGACTCTCCACATATGCTGCCTGAGAACCTCCTCATCTTCATCGCACTGACCAACTAATATCATAAACAGGAACAAGAAAAAAAGGAGAAGGATATTCTCTGCCTGTGTGGCTCCACTAGTCAGAATATAGAATATTTATTTTGCAAGAATGAATATTAGAGATACTCATCATATGACCAGAATTACTCCAAGATAAACACAACAAGAGTTTGATATTTTGTTGTCTGAGAAGTCTGTGTCTCTGTTCTTATAGCCCTAGAGAAGACTGGTCCCTCTGGCATACTTTTCTTTATTACAGATTTCAGCTTTAAGAAGTAAAAATGACTGTGGGAAAAAAAATGAGCTAACTTTTGAAGATAAAGTTTTCCAGCTAGCTTGTAATAAATCACTAAGGAGAAAGATGAAATAATAGTATGATTTTGTCCTGGAATATTTTTAAGAATGATTGTTTTTTATTAAAATCCTAGGGTCCAGTGACAATTTCTTTGAGAAATATAGCTTTTATGAAGAAGTGAGCATCCTTTGGACTTAATTCTTAAATTATTGACTTTTCTGTGTCCTGGCATGTTGGCAACTTAAGATTCTTTTCTTGCTTCCCTTTGATTGGTAAACCACAGCCTCTTCTAATTAGAGAGTTTTCTACTGAGAATCAAAGAGAAAGTTTAATTTTCCCTCCATTACAGGTCTAAATGACAAGATGAATCAGTGTATTCTAGGCTCAATTGAGAGACCTTGGTTCAATATATGAGTTGAAAAGTGATCGAGGAATATGCCCAGTGTCAACCTCTGGTCTTCATGTGTGTGTGTGTGTGTGTGTGTGTGTGTGTGTGTGTGTGTATGCACATACACATGGATGTATGTTCATATGCACATGACACACACCATGGCACACAATGAATAGATATATAAACATTATAATAGATATTCTATGATCTTAGTTAGAAGGAAGCAATATTCTTTTCACAGATCCAGTCTTCTTTAGACTTGTAGATACCTAAACATTGAAGTGACTGATTTCAGGCAAAGAGAAAGCCTGGAACATTTTGTAGTGATTGTGGTATTATCCAAATGCCTTGACATTTAGACCTAAGTTTTCTCTGTCTCAAATTCTAATGTAATTAGAATTTACATTATAAGGACTTATAAGAGGACTTCATGCTCTGCCTAACACTTATGTGGATACTGAGGATTCAAATAATGGTCTTCATGCATGGGAAGCACTTCTCTCCACTCAGCCAATTCTCCATTTCTGAATTCTGCTCCTTATATTTGCATGGGAGTATTCACTTACTGAGCCAACTTCAGCCTGCCATCATAGGGCATCTTATCTAAACACATGTTCGTAGTGATGTCCCCATTTCAGTAAGCCTGATCATTTTGATCTTGTAACCATGACAGGATGAATTATGACAGGACAAGCTAATATTTCTTGGGTACTTTAACTTCTGGATATGATCCTGTGAACTTGCCATAGACCTTTTTTTAAAAGAGGGTTTATGCAGTTTGTTCAGATTAACATATCTGGTAGTCAGTGTCATTGAGTTCCAAATCCAGATTATGTTAACTTTAGACCTCAGATGTTACTAGTTAATGCACCCAATACTTTCATCTACTAATTCTTCATACCCCCAAATCTATCCATTGTCAATTCTAACTGCTAAAAATAGAAGGGAATATGAGTGGGTTTGATAAAATAGAAGCAAGAAGAGTAAAATTTGGTGGATAAATAGAAAGCTCAGAAAAAGGAAGTTTGAATATCACACTTTAATAACAATTCTAATGCCTAAGTAAGAACTACATATAATTAATCATAAATATTCTGAGATATGAGTAAATGCTGCTGGTGTTCTTAAAACTAGTTACTCATAGAATTTATGCTTTCTGCATGTATGCATTTATTATTAGTTAGAAAACCTTTCTATAAAGTGAAAGTAGATATCAATTCATACTCTGAATATTAAAATTCCACACGTGGTTTTCATACACTGATAATATTGAATAGCTCTAAATTTAACTGTGAGGTTATATATTTGGGGAATGAAGAAGAAAATGGGAGGCCAATCGCAATGGAGTGTGATGACAGGAGCTTTGCACGTGGTCCACTGACGAAGAGCAGCATGAAGACTGGCTCTGAGTTAGGAAGCCAATACAAAGTGCACCATGGCTAGAATTGTTAAATGCTAAATGTAGCAGCCATAAAAATGTGTTGTAATTATACCTGCATTGATGAAGTAGAAGTCAGTGCAAATATTTAGGTAATTACTCACTAACTGGTAAAATATAGAACTTCTCATTCATTTCCTGTGTTTGTATAGACCCTCAATCCTCAAGGCCATCAAGAGAAATTCCTTATCAAAGATGGAAAATACCTCATGTTAAAACAAAAACAATGGAGGGATTCAGAATGAAAGAGTAAAAGGAAGGAGAGCAGCAGTTGTCAAGACGCAAATTCAAATTTCATGAGTCTTCTTAAAGAAATTGAAATGGTGTCACCATGTTGGAAAATGATAATTTCACACAACTTGCAATTTAACTTTTGCTGTTCAGTTTAGGTTTTTTTTTTTTTTTTTTTTTTTTTT
>NW_022196905.1:14754988-14772393 GCF_008632895.1 Mastomys coucha
TTTTTTAGGTGGCAACTATTGGATCACTGAATGCCAACAAGACAAAGAAACCATCAGTGCCATGGCTTCAACATAAATCATAAATTCTGTGCATGCTTTTATTAGCTTAGTGCTATGGTTTTTACCCCATCCCTCTCTTTTATTTTATGAATCTAGCTGTTTTAAATTTTTCTGAATTAAGATTCTTTTATATGATACTTATATAACAGAGATTAACTTCTTGGCTATCAGCATTAAATAATTAGAGATTCTAATATGAATACTTTTAAAAACTGTCTCCTTATCAAGGAGATAGTAATCCAGATACATAGGTAGCAGAAGATGGCCTTATCTGGCATCAATGGGAGGGGAAGCCCTTGGTCCTGTGGAGGCTCAAGCTTAGGAGAATGCTAAATCGGTGAGACAGGAGTAGGTAAGTGGGTGGAGGAGCACCCTCATAGAGGCAAAAGATAGGGGGAAGAGGGGAAATAGGGTGGTGGGTTTTGACATGGAAACTGAGAAAGGGGGATATCATTTGAAATGTAAATGAATAAAATGATTAATAGAAAAGACATGCAAATCAAAAGATCAACAAAACTTGGTAGCAGAAAATGTTTCTCTAACCTTCTAGATACAACTCATCAGTATCACTTGAAATACCAGTATGGTTTTTATCATTAAACCTGTAATGAAGAGCAGTCCCAGTGCTATTTTCCAGTTTTCTCTCACCATTATTATTTAAGTGGACAGAAGCTACTTTCTTAAATAATAGCCAATTTATATAAAAATGTATGAATCTTTTTAACAATGACTTATCCTGGTTATTTTTACTCAGATAAAGTAAAACAAATTCTAAATATTCTTTTTACCCTAATTATATTAGCTAAACATTGCAAGGCACTAAAATAACATTAAAAGCACCAAGATGTAATTCATAGCTCCAAATCTTCTATAATATTTTAGATGGTTTGAAATAGAGTTTTCAAATTCTGAATTTTTTAACTACATTTAGAAGTTGTAATTCTATAGATTGCTCCTCTTATGCAGCATCTTTCCACATTAAGGCTAGAAATGGGAAAGTTGTCTTCAAACCACATGAGCTTATTTGATCAGAAAAGTTATAAATGAAATATTTTACAATTGGCTACAAAAGATGCCTTTACATATTTGTTCATATGATATCTCAAAGATGCAAGAAATGAACTGATGTTACCATAGATTCTCTCAGAGCTTTATCTACACCTTTATACAGCAAAATTTTTGAGTATCTGACTGAATTATTTAATGTTCACTAAAATGTTTATGACTTTCAAGATAAAATTGCTTCATTTAATTTGCCTTCTGTCTTTATCTCCCCAATAGTTCCATAACTATCTCCTCAATGAAACCAGGAATTGGAAATTCTAGCTTCACAGTTGGCTTTGGGTCCAAAACAAAGACTTTGAAATAGTCATATTAAATACTAATGCCTCTTGTTTATAAATCTTTCTGTGTATGGATGCATTTGACATTCCCAATGCTGACACATCACCCATCTTCTTAGTATTTCTTTCAATTGTAAGGCTGAACCACTTCATTGAGAGGGCAAAAGATTACAATATTTTATTTATGACTATTACGCATGCTCAAATCTTTCTGCCTAGAAACAATGATTTGGTAGACAAATTTTCTACTCAGTGTCTAGAAAGTATGGTGTGGCATATACGTATGTGGATACAATATTCCTAATTTTATTTCCTACATGAAATCCTCAGTATAAGACTTTTATAACAGTTCTTCACTATAAACATGTGAACATATATAACATGCATCTATTTTAATTTTGTTATGAGCTCGAGAGTCACGTAGTCATGAGATGCCTACTTTTATTTTTTTCCAACAGGCACAATTTAATCATTAAATTGTTTTTTAAATTATAGCAAAGTAACAAGTTATTGTACTGAAAGTGTAAATATGAACATCAAATATTGACATCTTGAGTTTTAATGTACATTTTTATGTATCATTTTTATTGATTTTCTATAAACACACTGATGTTTTGTGGTATGATACAGCAGGAGGGGTGCTGTAGTGGACCCCCCAAGGCACCCAAGGCAGCAGCCACAAGACAGGTCTAGTATGAAATGAAATTTATTAGAAAAAGAGAGGGAACAGAGAGAGACAGAGAGAGAGACAGAGAGAGAGTGTGTGTGCATGTGTGTGTGTGTGTGACACAGAGAAAGAGAGAGAGAGAGAGAGAGAGAGAGAGAGACAGAGAGAGAGAGAGAGAGAGAGAGAGAGAGAGAGAGAGAGAGAGAGGAGAAAGGAGAAAAGAGGCTGACCAGGAACACATGGAGAGAGAAGATTTGGTGGGAGAGAGAGGGGGGAAGGGGGTGGCAGGGGAGAGGTCAGAGAGTGAGAGGTATAGCAAACCAGGCTCCTACCTAGTTGTTGCCAGGTAACTGTTGAGCCTAGAAGAAATACTAACATAGATCAGATTGATTTAAAGCTTTACATATGATATGATTTCATTTAAGGGTTTTGTAACCTGTAGTTTCTCATGTTATATTGCATACTGAATCTTCCTATTTCTTTAAGTTTTCTATAAAATTTAATCTTAGAAGGTTCATAAGATTTAATGTATAGTTTAATACATTCATCAGTTGGCTTCTCTGGTTTTAGTCACTGTGCATTTTATGTTATAAGAAAACCTGTCATGAGTATGAATGGTCAGAAGTTGACATCTGATTCACTACTGATCTAGAACTTACATCCCACAAGTACAATTTGAGAGAACATGAATCTAAAGCCCCACATTTGACCCTCCTTGTCAAATCAATTTGTCCTTGAGAAGAGTTGTTCTGTTCCAGTGCAGAGTGGTAGGACACCAAATTCACTGGGACCTTGATAATCTCATGACTATAGGCAGCATTTGCTGCAATCATGCCTGTCCAGCTTTAGAAAAACTACTTAGGATTTTTAACTTCATCAAACATATGGATGACTGCAAAGAGTCTGACAATTGCAGTACTGTGTCCAGCCATTTAAATGCAGTGTTTATCCATTCAGCTTTAAATTATCTCAGTAAGTTGTTCCATTCACATTTATGTGACTTGTTATTATTTATTATCTTTTCCAAAAATGAATCCTTTACATCTTAACCTTTTGGATATGATTGAGGATTCTCCATTACATTCTGACTTTTTCCTCCCTAGGTATTGTACTTAGATACAGGATTGAATTGAGTTTGTACATTAGTTTAGTTTTTATTCTTATCACATGATTTCCCCTGCTCAGTAGCTCACATAACCATAGCACATTTTATTATTGGCATGCTTACTTCATTTCCTAAGAGTTATACAAAAATATAACCTTCTGCATTGTCTCAAGTTTCCATTCAATTTAATTAAACATTTAAATTTCTTACAGTAAAATGTCATTTTCACCTGCTAACTATTTCAGAGCCTCAGATTTCTGATGTGACCTTTCTATATTTGATTTTATTTTCATTTAGAAATAGATTTTAAATTGTGGCAAAATGTTTCTTTTCTGCTTCTTTTAATTTCTCCTCTGTTTTTGTTTCTAACTTACATCATTTCACATGATTTCAGATTTTTCCAATCTTTGTTCCTTCTACTTGCATTTGTATTCCTTTGACTTCTTTTTTATTTTACTTTATTTATTTTATTCTTTAATTTTATTTTTACAGTCTAGTCTTTATCGCCTTCCAAGTCTGCCCTCTGACAGTTTCACATGCCATACTTCCCTCCACTCCCTGTCTCCAAGAGGATGTCCCCACCGCCCCCCTATTCTACCCCACCAGCCCTCCCCACTCCCTGTGGTCTCTAGTCTCTTGAGGGTTAAAAGAAAGCCACTTGATACAGGCTCTTGGGAAGGAGGAAGAAGGTGGGGGAGTATTGACCTCATCTACCTGCTAGGTTTGCTTGTTAGATGTTTATAATCGATGATTTTATTCAAAGCTGAGAAATGACCTGGTGCATGAGCATTGTCATATCAGTTTTTATGATAAAGCATTTCTAAAGTTTACAGTGATTCTGAGGGAAGTTAACCCACAATAAAAGGCTGGTAGACAGTGAGTTGAGGAATCAGTCTGTATTCACCTGGGATTACAAACTAGACTGTCATGATTTTTTATTATTGGCTTTACTTTTCTCCTTTCCTGCTTAATCTTTTCTTTACTCTTAATAGCTTTGAAAATATTTTTATTTTTGTATATTTCAGCTGTATCTCTAATCATTTAAATTTTTTCAAAGACTTCTTTGAAGGTTTGAATCTAATTTAGATGACCAAAGTTCTGTACATGTACAGCTTTCGAAGCCTTGCGTCTTATTTAGATCCATTTCTTAAAATTCTCTGAAATTTTATTACACTTTACATTAAGGATCTAATTACAACCTTGAGCTAAATAGCTGCTGGCCAATATGATGTAGTTCTATACATGGAAACCTACCTACCACTTACTAATGGCACTATGACAGAAGGAGGAAGAAAGCTTTGAAATGACAAGAGACAAACCTAGAAGACTTTAACTTATCACATTTCTATGCCCCGAAAAGGCATGCTCTCCAAAAGGTGTATTTGTCTTATGTGTCTGGAGAGATTGCTCAGTGGTTAAATCCATTGGCTGCCCTTCCAGTGTTTTGATTTCCAGCACCCACACAGCAGATCACAAATATCTGAAACTCCAGTCCTAGGGAATTCAACTCCCTTGTATAGCCTCTGCAGAAACTGCATTCGTGTGACATAGACATATATGAAGTCAAGATACCCATATACATGAAATAAAAATAAATGAAAAATACTAAAAAACATCTGTCTTGATTCTTTCTAAAGAGACCACATTGTTTTGCCTTTTAAATTAGTTCTTCTAACTTTGTGATTGTTTTGTTAATCTTTTCCTATGCTTTATTTATAGTTTAAACTGGGTTATCAGCATGTACACAAAAGCGGAAAACAGTATCTGTAGAGTTTCTGTTATCTAAAATTTCACAGGTCCTGAAATGCGTCCCTTGCAGATTAGGATGAACATGTATACTCTCATCACTTTGTGTTGGTAATCACATTCAAACATGTGCAAAGAGAGTTATAGTTACATTGTAACTGGTTACTGTTTACTATTAAGATGTTACTGAGTGCCAAGCCTTTAATATATGATTTTCAGAAGTCTGAGGATCGTGCTTTAGTTTGCTGTCAAAGAATGGAGAAGTAGAACCACAGACCTCTATATTTTTGATCATGGCTCCATTTTCCTTACTGTGGTACTCTATTCCTCTGCTGGCATCAGAGGCAGGGCAAGGAGTCCAGCGCCCTGGGCTTCTCAGCGGAGACATGCACTAGGCATAGATTTTCTTCCTCTCCATGGCAGCAGTATTTCTTGGAGAAGGAATGCTGCCTTTCATTTTTCTATCAAGACGTGCATTCTTTTTTTGACCCATAGGGTAAAATATGTTGAGTAAATTTCTAACCCTTTCCTCATCTACCCAGTAAGACACTCATAATTACAGCAGCAGCTTCTTGCAGTTCCAAAGCCTATCACAAGACACACCATTTGAGACCCAGTTTAGAGTACTGACAGATTCTGTTTCATGTAACAGTTGGCTTAGAAACCACATGTGAACTTCACTGTGAGCTGAGAAATCTACTCAGGAAGAAGACAGCTAACTTCAGTTAGTAAAATGTGCTAATAGTTTCTGGAAAAGTTAACCTGTCTGGACTCTTGATCTACATAATTCCTATTTTAGCAGCTCTGATACATTCTTTGGTCTGTGGTATCCAAATCATTGCCTCTCATATGTTTTTCTCCTTATTCCCTGACTATCCATTTACACGGCTGCCTTTTAGTTGATGGAATGACAATTACCAAATTAACCTATCCTAAATATCGACATTAACATCTGAGTTGTGTGAAGCCTCTGTACCTCAGTGTGGAACAGCACTTACTTATGCACCACATTACTCTTCATGAAAGGCCTTCAACTCCTCAGCCCTCTTTTTCAATTACTCTGAAATTCTGATTTAAGGACTTTTGTACCTAGCCATTCTTGGAGAGCTGCCATGTTTATCAGCAGCTGAGGAGCTCCAGTGAGCCCTGGGCTTCTGGCAGCTTTAGCAGCAGCTGACTCTCAACTCTAAGGATAATATCATGGTAGAAAAACAAAAATTATGTTTCAGAGTTCAGAGAAGCAGCATTCCCATTGAGTGGCTTGAGGCTCCACATGTAGCAACAATACTAAAGGCCTCCTTAACCATTGCCAGCTTTCTTCACTCCCAGATGTTCATCCATGGAGTGAAGAAAAATGCTTTGCAAGTCCTTCTTAACACTAGAAAAATACAGTAGACACAGAAAAGTGTCTTTGAGTATTTTGAGGTGCTGGTCACCTCTCAAATAGACCTCTTATTCTTTTCTTGTTCCAAATTACTTTTGAAAACTAGCCATTCTCATAGTTTACAAACATACAGAGGCTATAACTCTTTTTCTCCCCTCAGAGGCTATAACTGAGTAGGTGCTGGCTGGGGTGTTAGCATGGCTTAGTAATACATGCTATCCTGTGGGCTCTTGCATAGTGAGTGTGCAGGATTCACTTCAAGAATCACTGTCAGTAGTTTACATCATTTGGGAGATTGTGGTGTAAATATTCACTTCTTCTAGGCACATAGAGCCCTTTAAAATTCTTGCAATATCTACTATCTGTTACCAAAGAAGAGTTAGTGAAGCACTTGTCCTAGAGATTTGCAGAGCAAAAAGAGATATTTTTTCACAACACAAGAGACAACACTGGATTCAGAGTAGCTATGATCAAACTGATAAAGGAGATCTCACTGAAGAAAACTGGATTTTATTTCCTGGTTAGGGAACATTGTTTGCAAGAGATGGATTTGGGGCTGAGGTTAGATGCTGGCTGAGAATGATGGGTGTACAAGATGGCTTCTTCATGGTCACTGGCCCTCAAGAGGTAAGGAGATGCCTTTGAATTCTTGTTAGGCTTAGAATTGGAATTGCATAACTTCCCAACTTTTATTAGTCATATGGTCCCAGTCCAACTAAAACTCAACCTGAAGGAAAACAGTCTCTACTTCTCAGTAGTAGAGCACCAACAAATGTGCTCCTGTCTTATATTTGTCACAAGGCTTTGAGTACCTACATTTAGAGATGTTTAAAAGGACAATTATGAACCCTAGTTTGGGTCTCCTGAAGGAAATTAGAATTATGAATGAAAACATTTTCTAAGGAAATTAGCAGTCAAAACTACAGGATAAGGTCAAGAAGTTATGAAAAATAGCATCATAGAAGAAACTGATATCAGGGAGAAAATAAATCAGAGAGAGACAAAGAACAGGAGACCAGCCTTCACATGCAACAGAGGTCAGAATCTCAGAAGTGGGCTATAAGGAAACCAGTGTTGCCTAGATGTTGGAAAGGGTAAGTTATAAGAGAGCTTGCAATAGACATCAGGGACTTGATGGATGCATCAGCGGTACTATTAAGAAGTGAACAGTACCCTGAGAGACTGAGGGAGGAGTAGGAGAGACCATGATACCACTCTTCTGAGGGGAACTGGCTTCAGCTGGGCAAACACTCACAGAGACGTGACTCTGCCCAGTGAGAACAGAAAGTCAGGGAATGGATTCCTTTGGGTTTTATTTGTCTATCTGTTAGGTGGGTTGGAATGATCAGTGAATGAGAAGGAAAGAGGAGAAAAGAGGCAAAAAGGCTTGGTCAGTGTAGGAGAAATTTAGCCTCTGAAGGATTGTGGATGAGGAAGGGAGGAGGCAGGAGGCAAAAGCAAAGACAGGTTAGCTTGATCATTCAGGGATATGGGGGAGGCTAGGAGGGAGCTAAAGGAAGTCTCCAACTTTCCGGAAAGTTAGCTAAAAGTGGTGGTTCCACCCTGACAGGGGTCCTGGATTTCCCATTGTGGTTTCCCCACTTTCCTCTCAGAGAAGTCCTCCTTCATTGTCTCTGCTGGAAAGATGCTAACTGCACTCCTGTTACTGAGCCCCTTCTCATAAGGAGCTTTTATTGAATCAGACAGGGAGAAGGATGCTTCTTCCTTTTGGAACATCATTAGGACATTTCTTTAATTTCTATTTCCATGCCCTGATTGTCTCATGCATTAAATCTGATGGCATTTTTTTTTCTCTAAGCTATTTTCGTGTACTATAAAAATAAAACATATCAGAACAAAAATATGATGGGAAACCGGGGTTTGATATGAACAAATTCTGTCCCAGGTACACAAAACTTGACAGAGCTTTAAAGAACTAAAGATTAAAAAAAAATTGTAAGAAAGTTTTATCTAATTGTTTGCATTATATTTTCTTTATTATTTAAGTTTTAGTTCTGGTTATAAAATGAAAGTAAAATTTAAATACTTTTAAAAGTTAAGAATTTATAACTATTTGTGATTTATGAAAGATTTTATAAAGAGAAAGAAAATAATTACAAGAAAGAAAGGATAGCATATACTCACTAGTTTTGATGAAATTCTTGGGGAAAAAACCCAGGACTAGTTACACTATTATCTCTGGTGGAATATGGAAAGTCACAGGCTGTATAGTAGATCACAAGATAGATTTTTCCTCTTCCTTTTCATCTTAATTTTGCTTTAAAGTTAAATTAACTTTTAAAACAATTTGAAGATTTTATCTAAAGTTATTTTCAGCTAATGTTTACTTCATAAAGGTGCAGGAATTACTTGACAGGAAAATTATATGAATTTAAAGTTAAGCATGTGAATCTAAATAGTCAAGCCAAGACTGTAATATAAACAAAGAGCCAAAGAAACTAGTTTATTGTGGCACAGGTTAATACAGTAATGCTAGAGAAAAGTGATTCCCAACCAGTGGGTCATGACCTCTCCAGACCTTTGCATAGAGGTCCTATATCAAATATCCTACATATTAGGTATTTACATTACAGTTCACGAGAGTAGCAAAATTTAGTTATGAAGTAGCAGCAAAATAATTTATGGCTGGTTGTCATCACAACATGTGGGTCAGTATTAAAGGACTGCAGCATTAGGAAGGCTGAGAACACTGCTATAGATGATGTAAGCCTCCTTGTATCTGCTGATAAACTATAAAAGGCTAGCATAGACCTTTGGCACTCACAGAAAGATTTTCATTTTTATGTCTTCACCATAGAAAACTGTACACTATATGGAATCTATGGATATCCTTTTTTTAAAAAAGTGGGAAACTAGACAAATCCTGTAGAGGGAGTAAGTGTGCCTTTCACTTTTATGTTCTGTGTTTGTCGTGCCTTCCAGAGATGGAAAGTAAATGAGTAAATAAATGAGGTACTGCAATAAGGTGCATTTGAGTCTATTGTGAAAGTTGGAAAGCAAAATTATTAATGGGGATAGGAGTGTCACATATCTAATGTATATGTAATGTGTAAATATCTATCTCAATTACTGTATTGTATGAGACAATATTACAGGCATGAAACTTAGACAACACACCAGAGTGGCTAGAAAGCCTTGGCTTCTGAACAAGAAGATTAGAGGCTGTGGATAAAAAATGCATGGGAGATTTTCCCATATCCACTGGTAGAAGAAGGAATATTGAATGTTTTAAGAAATTTTAGGTTTGTCTTTGCTACAGCTAGGAAGGGAGTGGCACAAAGCTTTTACTAGATAGAGGTTTCCAGGAGAGAACATGCTTTAGAAAAAAATAATTTTGCATTAAGGACAGGGCTGATGGGAAGATGCAAAAGGAACAGAAATTTTTACTTGAAAATTGTTTGAAGATGTTCAGTTCATAATTTAGTTCCAATCACAGCTCCAAGAGAGATAGAAAAATAAAGTAGATATTTTTAGAGTACATTATTTTATATCATAAAGTGGATAGGATATTTTAGAAAGAGAACACTTCATTCTTTTTAGTCTCTCACATGGACTAATTGCTCCATTTGACTTTATCACACGGATTTATGGTGTCTAGCTTAGAATATTCTATACATGCTAATAACTTCTCTTTAGGGTTTAGAGTTCTCACTAATTTTATTGTAAATTGACTGCCAAGGACTGCTGTAATTCTACAGGTAGAGTTTAGCCTCTTGGGGTTATAATATAAAAGATGATGAAAAGATCACAACTCCATCATTGGAAAATAACAGTTAAAAATTGTAATTGAGATATAAGCATTTGTGTACTCTCACAATCAAACCATTATTAGCTCTACAGGCTTTGTTGTTAAATTTGGGAAGCAAAAAAGATCACAAGAAAAATTAAACAAAGCCAGAAAACCTGGTTTTCAGAAAGGCTCAGTCCTCACTCAGCAGATGGCTATGTTAATGTGATTAAAACATAACAGGAGTCTCATCAGCATCCAAAGCAATGAGAATGAGCAGGACCGCATCTGAGCTCCCTGATGCATCTACATCACATCTATTCAAACAAAAAGCATAAAGAGAAGATGCATGTTGGCCTACATAATTCTATCCGTTTTGATTGATTGATTGATTCTTTTTCTATGATGCTGAATCCAGGGCTTTACTCAAATTAATAAAGTGTTATATAAATGAGCTATACCCCAGATCTGGGCACATGTATTTCTTAAACATATTAACAAGCTGGGATTTAGAGGTGTGCATTGGGTGTTGCTAGCAACCTTCAGGTGGGCCTGGGCCTGTGTTGCTGTAGCTCCCTATAGCTGGTATCAGTCACCCTGAACTTCCATAAGGCCTCATTGCAGAAACCCCACTTTGGAAATCTCAAGCTTTTGGTGGACATTATTATCTTGGATTTCACTTTCTGAAAAAATTGCAAGTGGAAAAAAAGAAGCAATAAATCATCCCAACAAGTGATTCCATGTATATCAGGTATGTGCTTGAGCAGGATTCTCCCCTTAACCTGTGAGGCAAAGCGTTTGAGAAAATAGGACAGCTAGGGGTGTCGTACAAGCCTGCTCCATCCAGTCAGCCTTTATCCCACATCACAGTTAGAAGTAGAGTGAGTTTCCATTGGTGGAACTGTTGCATAAGTTAATGCCATTCAGAATTACTTTAACTTGCACAGCTGAGAGGTGTGTGACTAAGCGTCTAAATTGGCATCCAAGGCACATTTGTAGGAGCTGCCTTATCTCTGCACTGCTTCCTTGGCCCCCTCCTCACTTCCTGCCATTATCACCATCAATTTCATCTCAGGGAGCTGAAGTTTCTCCTTCAAAATCAAAAGCCCTTGGAGAATAGCTCTGCTTAAAGCCAGAGGTCACTAAATATATGGATGATTATGGTGAGTCTTTTTCATTTCCATTTTGATTAAGTGAAAGCCTCTTAATTTGGGTCATTATTGATACATAAATCTGTAGAGAAAATGAACATGCATTTATAATGTAGCCAACATTACGTGATTTATTGTTCTTATAGTGTATAAATACAGAAAGAAAGGGGAGAATAAAAGGGTACAGCTCTCAGATCCCTGGATATGAAACAGTGCCAGGGATTAATGGAGCAAACTCATCCTGAACGTCCAGCTACCTCCTCCTCTCAATGGCTCATGTCTCCTTATTTCAATCGAACTCACTCTCCTCTTTGAAAAGCCATCTGATATCAATCTCTCCATGCTACTGAACTGAGCTTTGGGTGGCAGGTCTGTGAGTGATAAAATGAAAGGCTCAAAATGCGTTCTCATACCTGATTGTGGACTTTGCTTGGGGATTTTGGCTACCGCTTGAGGGCTGGAGGTGGAGTGCATTCGTTGGTTGGCAGAGCTGTGAATGCTGCTGGGAACCACCGATGATGCGTTCTTTCGAGGCTTCGTGTCTTGTAGCCACATAGGCGAGGCTTCAAAAGCCTGCATCCTCCGAGCATGACTGTTGGCATTGACTTTCAGGTAGGCCTGGGCCTTGTGTTCCTGAAGCTCCCCGTAGTTAGCGTCAGTCACCCTGCACTCATATAAACCTTCATCCTTTTTTCTCACTTTGGATATCTGAAGCTTGTGGGAGATATCATTGCCTTGGACTTTCACTGTCTGAAAAATTGCAGGTGAAAAACAAAGTTTCACATTAAAGGGTCTTACTCCCTCTCTTTAAATTTACTAAGGTTGTCAAACTTAAGGGTCTTATTGGCACAAAACTGATGGGCATTATGTATCCTGTTCTATGAGCAAGCCCATTCACAGACTTGAGAGGTCATAAGCTCAATTTTAGCAGTGCCAGAGTGGCTCTGCTGTCTTCATTTCCCAGACTATCATAACATGGGATTGGTCTCTGCCTGTTTGGCTCAGCTGAATCAAACACCGACTAAGGAGTCCATCTTTACATAGATTAGAAAATCTTTACATAAAGATTTTCTTCTTTACAGCTGTATGACAACTCCTTCAAATATGGGGCAAGAAGTAGGGGGAGTGTTGATCATAATAGTTTAAAAGCGGGTGCACTTTACTGAAGACACTACTTACAGACTTGGTCATTTTTTTTTCTCAATTGCCTACTAACAGAGGGTAGCAGGGCTCAGGCTACAGAATAAAGCTCAGTCACATGCTCCAGTCATTATATAAACTTGTGATACTGTTAACTGAACATTGATTTGATTTTCAAATGTGAAATCAACCCCATTTACTCCAATAATTCTATCCAGATTCATAATAAGGTCATATGTCTAAAGCATAATCTTAAATATATACTATGTATTTAATATACATACATATATCAGAGCTGTTAAATTTGATATATATTATATGTCAACCCATGATTGACAGACTCAATGATTACATATGTCAGGTTTAAGGATATGATTGATTTTTATAAACATAGAAATGAAGGACAATGAAGGATATTCTAGCCATGGCTATTGTCACATCTTCATATGACCAGCAGGCCAGTCTGGGATAACAATAGGTGTATAGTTATATTTACTTTGGTTTTATATTTTTGTGATTTATTTGAATACTATATTTAGAAATACTTTAAATGAATTATGAATGATATCCAAATTGAGTTACACTGTTTTATTACATTTCAAAGTCCTAATGCATGGTTTCATTTTTGTTTTCTTGAGATTTTTATTTTATATTAAGTGTAGGTACTTCTATTACTTTGAATTATTAAAATTATTAATGTTGAAGTACTACAGACCTTCACTGTTAGGTGAGTATGAAAAAGATTAATTAAAAAACAGTGCAATAATCATATTAGCTAACAAAATAATACTCTAGCCAATCTGTAATTATTTACATGGTTAAAATGTGCAATTTTATTTATGGGCTCTAAATTTGGCTCATTTTTTAGGGGTTTAATGAGGTATAAAGAGAGAACTGCCTCTCATTCTAAATTTGTAAAATTACCTTTTCAAGTTCAATGAATTAAACGGTTTTACATCTAAAACCGTTTCTACTAAAGTCCACCTTGGGCCTGCTTGACAGTTTACTAAAAGATGTGCCCCCTGTCGCTGGTCCCTGTGACACTCACACTAATCTTGGTCCCATCGTTGTCCGGGTCTCTGTCGGGTAAGAGCTCCACCTGTAGGACAAGGGTACAAATGCTCAACCTCGGCCGAGTTCTTCAGTCCCGGACGCCGCGATACCGCAGCGCCCCAGCAGCTAGTAGCGATCCCTGCCTTCCGTTCGTGAAACACTTCAGACAAAGCAATTTAAGAGATGGAAGAACGACCCAGGTCCCAACCGCACTCAGTCCCGAGGCCAGGCTAGCGGCTGGACTGCCTCCTTCGTCCCTCCCTGGAACAATCCCTGAATTATTTCCCTGTCCCCGCGCCAGATCCCAAGCAGTCCCCGGGCTCTCCATGTCTTCCCTGGGCATCACTGCGACCTCGGCTCTCCCCAAGAATCCCTAAGGTCTCCGTGCTCTCCTCTATCCTAGTGACACCCTGAAGAGTTCCTGTCGTCCACAAGCATTCCCATGGTCGCTGCGGTCCCCGTGGTCCCCAAGCGTAACCGAGGTCCCCGCGGCTTCCTCTATCCTAGAGACACTCTAGAGAGTCCCCCGAAGCCCTGCAGGCTGTGTTCCCGTTGCTGGCCCGGTGCTAGCGTCACAGCGTTGCCAGGTCTTTTCCCTCACAGTTCAGTCTGCCTGGCCTGCGGGTTCCGAGAACCCAGGCCAGGACAGGAGTGAGGGTACAAGTTTTCTGGACGGATTTCTCTATCTCTGCCCTCGCTGCTGACCAGTCCACAGCTCTCTTCTACAGACTTTCTCGTCCTCTAGGTCTTAGGTCCCAGTCCCTTTAGCTTCGTGGGCCTCCGCGTTCCGCGTTCCGCGCTGTTACCATGACTCTTGTAGCTTCTCTTTAGGTTTTCCTTCCTCCTCTTGTTCCATTCTCCCTCCTCCTTTACTCATCTCCTGCTCTACTTTCCTCTCCAGTCCAGGGCTTCTCTCTGATTTTCTGATGGCTACCTCATCTCTTCCTCCCTTCCTCTTTCTCCTCCCCATCCCACCTCCGCCTTCCTTCCTTCCCTCCCTCCTGCCCACCTCTCTCCCTTCTCTGAGAGAGGAGAGAGAGAGAGAGAGAGAGAGAGAGAGAGAGAGAGAGAGAGAGAGAGAGAGAGAGAGAGAGAGAGAGAGAGAGAGAGAGAGAGAGAGAGAGAGAGAGAGATCACCCTTGATGTTGGAAAAACAGAAGGCTGGTGGAGGGTGGAATGATGTCCTGAGCTGTATCATAGACACATTGCCAGTTTGGATAGCTCCTTAATACCAGTTACAAAGAGCTGGTTAATTCCAGTCTAAATTGAGAAAGTCTCCCCCAGCTCCTGCGACTTCCTAGGTGTTTTTCACTTACAGTCCTTAGGACAAATTCAGCCTTGCTGACTCTCATAGAGCAAGGAAGGGTCCTTTAGGTTCATGGGCAGTACCTTGGGCCCTGGCTGCTGGTTAGATGGGCACAGAACTAAGAAACTGTCATGCGGGGGCTCTGTGGGCTTTGAGCTATGGCTACCTGCGAGCCTGCAGCCTCGGTCCCTTGCTCCAGGTCCTCTGGTCCCCGAAGGAACCACCACTGGATCTCCAGGTACACTGAAGCAGAGCCGCTTTGGAAAGCGCAAGACATCTCCACATTTTGCCCTTCGGTAGCAGTCACGTTTCGCGGAAACTCCGTAAATTTTGCTGCAAGACAGAAATGCACCGTTTTGGTGTATCTACACCAGCTTTGCTAATATCTCTTTCCTGGAGAACTCAACACAAGTTTTTGTTTGTTTGGCCTTTCTTTTTCGTGGGCCTTGAAAGAAGAAAATAAAAACAGCAATAACAAGCCCTTATGACATCCCTGTGGGGCTCCCCATCCCCATTGCTCTGCCTCTGCATGTCTTGTTCTTGGTATCATGCCTAAATCACTTTATTGTTGATCAAGTCCAGATAATGGAAAGGTTAATAAGCTTGCCAATAGCTCTCTCTGCTAGCCAAGCTGCCCAGAGTTAGATCCAAACATCTTTTGTCAGATTGCAGCATTCCTTAAAACTTACTGAGAGACCCAAGGAGGTGCAATTTAGACCATCTGTCAAGTTGATCTATGAGGAAGGCTCTAGATTCTTAAGTTTCTCAACAATTTATGACTAACTGGGATATTTCCTGTTAGAGGTGGGTCATAAGTATATGTCAAAATGCCTATTCTTAATCTCTCAAAACAGTGGTTAGCAATTTTGTTCTGGAGCCCACAGTAGTGAAACAAGTTGCACACTATCTAAGAGGCATATGTTTCATCTCCACAAGTTAACCTTCACGTTTGTTCCCTTCAAGCCATTGTAAATTACAATATGTCAGGGGATATAAAAATCATAAATCCGTGTTTAGTTCAGATCAAAGATTATTTGAAAGATACCACAGAGACTCCGTCTAGCCCTTTTGCAACTAACCTTGACACTGCCAGCTTGTAAGATTAATAGATCCATGTGAAAGTCACAAAAATAAAATCCCCTCCCTCCCCAGAGGGATCCTTGAACATGGGATGTTTTCTTCTTAGGAAGACGATTGTTCTTAGCTTATCAAAGGGGTACTTGGCAAAGAGCTGATGGCTGCCTAGAAGGAGCCTTTTATTTGTGGTCCAGAGAAGGGGACAACCACAGGCACATAGATGTAGGTTGAAAAGCTGGCAGGAATGATTACAGCCACTCTCTCCTCTTTTCTTCAAGATAGTGCGTCTGGGTGTCTCTTGTCACTGTTTTATGAAATCCCAAATTGAGCAAATAATTAAAGTGAACATTTTACGTTTCAAGGAAATGGACACTCTTCAGAAGGTAGCGGGCCTGGAAGGGCTTTTCTGCTTGCATTAGCTAGTGGACTGGGGCATATCTGCTTGCAGAAGTGATGCAGTCTTCAGCAGACAAAAACTGTGATCTGCTCATGGTGCTGAAGCAACCACTGCAGCCTGCAAAGTCCTGAACAACTGGGCCCAGCAGGCTGCTGCGCTGCTTATGATGCAATTCATAGCTCTTTGTGGGTCCTCTGATAAACACACGGGGAAGAAGTCACAGGGACCAAAGAAGGGAACTAAAGCTTTCTGCCTCTAGAGAGTACTGGCAGTGAGAAGCCCCTTCTAAACAGCAGCTTTGTATTCCTGAGTGCTTGCCTTGTTCATGCACAGTGAAAACACACACACACACACACACACACACACACACACACACACACACCTGTGTATGTGCTCACTGAGGAACTCACCCATTACCTGGCTGGCATCTAACTAGATTTTTCTCTGAAACCTGGCTTGCTTGCAATTAATAAACTTTGGGAGAAAAAGCTCAAATGAACACTATTCATACTACCTAAACCCACTATTGGCTTGGTTTGAGCCACTCTCCAGCTGTCTGTCCAGTCTTCGAGTTGGTCCAGCACACACGCATCACCACAAACACATTACAAGCAACCGACTTACCTTGAGAAGAAAGCCCTTGTTGTACATATAACACGGAAAAGAACATAAATCCAACAGACGCCAAAAAGATCCCCATCATGCCAAGGGAGTGGGGCACATCCGTGTAGCCCAGAGCCCCAAAACCTAAAAAGACAGGCAAGCAAGCGTGTCCGCGGGCTGCTCTCAGAGCCCGGGGCGCGATACTGCGTGCATGCTGCCGCTCGCAGCAAAGAGTGGCTTGGGCACAGGGGATTGCGACTGGCGAGGGTTGGACCGAGCTGGCTGCGATCCGGAGGCTTCAGGCGCAGACCCGGGCTGCCACGCCGTGAAGTGTCTCCGCTGGCGGCTGGCTGCTTCCGCTACCTGGCAGCTCGTCCCACGTCAGTCGCTCGGCTTGCGTGCTCGCCGCCCTCCCCACGCCCAGCGAGCCCGCGGCGAGTGGAGCGGGCGCGGGGCGGCGCGGACTGGGCTCGCGCGGAGCCCAACTTTGCCTCTAATGGCTGCGATGATGCCTTTAACTCTCTGGGCGCCGGGACTGCGCACCTGCTGGCCGGGGGTGGGGTGGGGTGGGGTGCAGGGCCCTGCCAGATCTCTGCTCTCCAGTCCGCCTTTACACCCCCCCCCC
>NW_022196905.1:14772403-14772855 GCF_008632895.1 Mastomys coucha
ATCAGCCAGCTCGAGTTTAGCTGGATCAGATGGCTTTGTGCAAAGAGAGGACAGATTTCGGGTCTTGGCGTTTGCTCTGGGGTAGGGGTTAGGAATTTCAGGAGGAAGTTGAGGCATTGTTAAAGACGGAGGAGGAATGGGATGGGATGGGAGTGACTGCTTTTGGGGCGATGAAAACAGCCCACGGAGGAAAAGGCGCTTAACCAGTTATTAACTGCTCCAGCTAAAACGATCTTATGCTATTATTTCACTAGAATGTATTGTGAAGCAGCTTACAGCCCAGGAGAGGCCATTTATGCATGCACCAGATCACTCCAGCTGACATGGAAGGCACAAAAAGTACAAAAGTCGTGTATTAGAGAATGCTCCAGAAGGAAAAGTCCGACACTCTATGCGTATCATCTCTTTCATTCTTATACCCATTGCCTGTGCTGCCTTCCTCCCACAGTATT
>NW_022196905.1:14772865-14791002 GCF_008632895.1 Mastomys coucha
ATGCAAATCATTAAGGTCCTCTTTACAGGATTTATTTTTGTTTTGTTCAGTTTCTTTTGCATAACATTAATTACATAATAGTCTTTAGGATTATGTGAATAGACAATATGATTTTAGCAGGCTTGCTCTCTATCACACACACACACACACACACACACACACACACACACACACACACCCCTCCAGTAAATTTCAGGACTTGGAACAAGCCTAGTCATTTGCTTTGGAAAGCTTGAGATGTATACTGTGTTTTTAAAATTAAGAATCTTAACAAAAGAAAACAAAAACAAATAAACACTCAGAAACTCTTCTCAGTTCTTGTCCAACCCAACCCTGAGTCAATGAGCTTGCATTTTAAAATTTATTTTCATCAAAAAGCACAGAATAATTTAAATTATTTTCATTCTATTTTCCTATATAGATAGACATACAGTCTTCATGATTAGTTGGAAATGTGCATTAGTCTTAACAACGCTACCAGGAACCGATGAAGTTTATATATTTCCATCTTTGAAGTTAAGAGTTTGTGCTTGGTTGATGGCTTTCCTGCCACAAAAAACTTAACCGTAACATGGCTGTAGCATTTTAAAGCACTTGTCTCCTACAGTTGAATGCACCAGTAACTTAAAATATCAAAGAAATGAAGGCACATGAACTTCATGGCGAAACATTTTATTTTGTGAAAATATAGTCACTTCCATTAAAGACAAGCATGAGGAATATTTTGCATCTGTTCATGTTTAAGCTAAGCATATTCTGCAACTTCTTTGCAATCACTATGGGAATAGGATTTCGAAGTTTGTTGTTCTTTAAAAAAAGTACTTCTTCTGTTCTAACATTTTGTCTTGGAGAAGCTGTTCAGTCATAGAAACACAATGCAGGTAAACACTTCACCACAACCAATACCTCCTCAAACAACAGACAACATATTGCAGGCATTAAATGTTCATCTGGCAGGTCATCTTCTAATTTAAATGTTATGCCTAACTTGACATGTGGGAAGTGATTACAGGGGTTTCGCTCTCTTTACAGCATTCAGCATAAACACTAGCTTAATGTGTCTTGAGAATGGCCCGACTTCATGATTATCTGCTATCCAAATAGTTTCCAGTACGGAGAAGGGGCTCCTGTCATAAACAAGAGGTATGTGTGAGTCAGGTTAGCAATGCAGATGGCAGTTGATGGGGAAACTGAATCCTGGAGCTGGATAAGTTCAATGGGACAAGTTTGAAAGTGCAAAGAAGAAAGAAAAGAGTGATTGTTAGACCCACCATCAACATTCATAAACAGAAAGTGATAGAGTCCATTTTAGATCAAGAGAAAATGAGGGAAAGAGGGAGTGGGGAGGAGCAGAAGGAAAGAAAAACTGAAAA
Organism: Mastomys coucha; assembly: GCF_008632895.1. Lineage (NCBI taxonomy): Eukaryota > Metazoa > Chordata > Mammalia > Rodentia > Muridae > Mastomys > Mastomys coucha. The sequence goes on from NW_022196905.1 coordinate 14,774,239, forward strand.
CCATTGCTTCTTCTAAAAATGTCTCACGGGTACCTTATTTTCAGTTTTTCCAGTGTAGACCAACGCTTTTTCTTAACTATCCATTCTTACTTCTTAAATAGGATAAACCATGCTGGCAAACACATTCATTCAATATGAAACCTTTACCTTTCGGAAGACAAAATATATATTAACAATTAAATACGAGAGGTTTTCTGAAACAGTCCCTGTGGTGTGCTGTGATTTCCAAGACTGGGGCTGAAGTGATTGTAAAGGCCAATTTTCTGCATCGAGATGTGCAACAAATATGTCCTTCCCATTCTTTCTCCCAAAAGACGGGAAATGTGTAGTCTTATACAAATGACTGTAAACTTCTTCTTAATGTCACTTAATATTTGCTGTTTTGCTTTCTAAAAATGTAAGCATTGTATTTCCACAGTTTTTTCTCCCAAGCTCCTGCTAGAGAGGATTATCTGAATGTCTCCCTCTTCAAACATCTTTCAGTTCCTTTGAATCTTTGCATTGTTTTCCATCCAACTTCTATGTAGGTTGCATTGGTGCAGTTTTTGCAAACTCAAAGTTGCTTAACTTTGTCTTTCAAACAATTCCTTTGCAGGCTTTTGCATAAGCTTTCAGAGTTATTGATCACTGAGTCAAAGGGAGAGGAAGGACTAAGAGCCCTCTGGCTAGGGACCATGTAATCTCTTTACCCTAAGAGGTATGCAGGGGGTATTTTTCCATAGTGAACTTGAAAGGATTCCTCACTTTCTGCTCTCATATGCACAGAATGTGCTTACTTTACATTGTACACTCTCAGTTTTTTTTTTAAAACCAAGTCCTGTGTACCAAATGAAATTGGAGAAAAGTTCAGAATAATTTAAAGACATAAAAATAGACATTTTCTTCACGAACAGTCTTTAAAACATTTAAAATATCTATGTGCAGAACCAAAGGTTAATCCCCATGGATGCAAGAAGATAAGCCTCCTTCCTTTGCAGGCCTTGCTGGCATCTCCCTGACTTAGCTCAGCTGAGCTCAGATGCTTTCCCATCTGCAACCCTGAGGGTGTTCACTATGGTGTTCTTGAACACCTTCTTTGGAGATAATAGAAACTGCATAAAGAAGGATATTCCAGGGTCTTGAGAAACATTTTCATTCACAGTTTCATGCCTGGATTAATTTATTTCTTACTTGGGAAAATAAAAGGAAGTATTATAAAGCTTAAATGTTGCAGTGATATGAAATTCTACAGAGAAATTTTTATTTCAAATGAAGAAAACACCAGTCAACAGGAAGTCACTACTTAGAGTTATCAAAAATGGACTTTAAAATTTTGTTCTCTTCGGAATTATACAAGCCAAGAGATATAACATTTAAGTTTTCTTGGCATGTTGAACTGGAAAGAAATGGTAAAGTTAAGGATGGATTGTAATGTCAGAAGAAATGTAACTGTCTCTTTTGCATAAGTGCAGCTCATATCATTAGAAACTGAGTCCACTTCTGAACTTTTATGGATCTCAAATGCTTTATGCTGGTCCAGTGAGAGCACATGGCTGTTAATGAAAGCAAACTCATACTTCATTTCTCCAAGATGCTAAGATCTAAAATGGGTTTGGTTCTACAAGTCATCTGAGAGAAGGCCCATAGCAAAATCATGATTCTTTCTGAGACACTCAGAAACAAGTCACTTGGCATTCATGACAGTGATAGTTTTCTTTAACACACTTTATGTTGCCTCGTGGACTGTGCTTTGTAAAGTAAACAGTTTATGCAGTGAGACTAACTGGTGCAATCTGAAAGAGACTAGTCAGGGCACAGATAGCTCAAGGATGCCAACTGCTCAAGGATGCACAGCTCATTTAAATCCCCCACATAACACACATCCCTTTATCTTTTCCTCTTGTATGTGACAAAAATGAAAATTACTTAGATATGCCTTTTATGCTGGGAAATTCTGTGTAACTTTGCAATTGAAGTTCATAAAGTTAGAATACAAATTATTCATGAGGCCTTCTTATGTCATTTTAGAACTGTAATGTCTGGCCTACAGGCGACCTCTGGAAAAAGCAAAGAACAGAGTCACATTTTCTTTAAAAGTTATTATCAGAACCTTAGCTGCCCTGTACAAAATGTAAAGCCTTCCCATTCTCTCTCTTTCGCTTAAAATTGTCTTACATGAATATACGTTTTGTCTGTTAATTTCATTAGCAAATAATTAACATCTCTTCAGAATCTCTTCAGCTTCCAAGAGGAAAGGTTAGGATTTTGTGTGTAAAGCTACTCTCTCCAGAGAGTTCCAGATTCTTAATTATGTTTCTGTTAAAGCTCAGAACTTGGACCTGATATTTACCAGCTCCAGTCTTTTTTTTTTTATTTTTTGTTTCAAATCCAGTGGGTCTGATTAGAGACAAGTAACCAGAATATACATCTATTTTTGAAAAACTTTAAATTATGCTTCTGAATTTTTTTCTTTTTCTTTCTTTCTTCTTTTTTTTTTTTTTTTTTTTTTTTTTTTTTTTTTTTTTTTTTGCTAGACAGAGTTTTTCTGTTTAGCACTGGTTGTCCTGGAACTCACTCTCTAGAGCAGACTGGCCTCGAACTCAGAAATCCACCTGCCTCTGCCTCCCCCACCAAGTGCTGGGATTAAAGACATGCACCACCACTGCCAAGCTTCTGAAATTTTTTTAAAGAAACAAAGCAATTTGTAGACATTTAATCAGTCTAACATTCTGAGTATGCATGTTATCTAATTAAGTGTACATTTTGAGTATCAGAGACCTGGCATTAGCCTCTTCCTAATATGTATTACTTTATAACCTTAACAAGTATCTTAAACTCCTTCTACCTTATTCAGTTTCCCTGCAAATAAAGATCCCTGCTTCAGACAGTGCTGATGCAGTGGAACAGGTCATGCCATTAATTATTGCAATGTACAACTTTCAATGCTAGATTTTCTGATGATGACCATTCAAACCCAGGTGAGATGCCATCTATAGTACTTTTAATTGTATTTATCCAATTTCTAGAAATATTTTTCACTTTAAAAACAATCCTTGGGCATTTATATGTTCTCTTTGGAGAATCATCTGTTCATTTTATTAACACAATTGTTGAATGACTGTTTTGGTGTGTGTGTGGTTACTAATAGCGTGTTTGAAGTATAATTGGTAAAGCTTTTCTAGCATTCTGTGGGGTGGGTTGGTTGTTTGCTCCATGCATAGTTTCTTTCCCCAGTTTGTTCATCCTTGAAGCTAGCTCCTGAGCTATTGGCATACTGATCAGAATGTTCTTGCCTAAACCTATACCTTAACATTCATATCTCATCTTTTCCTCTAGTGGTGTTAGCATTTAATGTCTCAGTAGAAAGGGGTGGGTCTAATAAAACAGACTTGGTTCAAAGATACTTAAATGATAGCTAATACAATACATTCTAATTCTAAAAAAATAGAACAAAATATCAGTTTTCTGGTAAATACTCATGACTTAAGTTTTATAAAACTCATGTGAAATGAAAGAAGTCACAGTATACTAAACAGGGATCTATTTAAGAGTGTTTTGTAGGCATAATCTGAAATACCCCAGAAGCACATTGGAAAAATTATATTCTATTGGTACCGGAGTAAGTAAGAATTTTCATAATATGAAGAAAAAGCCCCAGAAATTAGCTCAAAACATAGACTAGAGAAAATGTGCTAGGAATTTGAGACTGTATTCAAGAGGCATAAATGAAAAAGGACCCTTCAGTTTAACTTAGACATATTCAAAAATAGAATTATACTGGGAAAGGGGTACTTTTGTGAAGTTAGTATAAATGTCAGAACACCTACTCCCATCCCCAGATAAGCCAAGCCAGAAATGTAGTAAATAACAGTTAAGTGATTCTGTTTGATAATGCACTTTGTTAAAGTTAATGTAGCCATAAAGAGGGAAAGACAGATAGAGTTATTCAGATAAGGGGTCTACAGTTCATAAAACTTTGAATGTTAGAACTCCCCAAATCCCAAGACCTAGGTGAGTATCATTGAAATCTTAGGCTGATTAAAATATTGTAAATCAAGTGGAACAGTCCTGGCTCATGACAACTGCCCCTGCATAGGCATTGAAATGGCACCTTAGCCTCAGAGTGTAGTATGTTTTTGATGAAAATAGGATAACTATGCTAGTTAAAATAGAATGGGAGGACCTAGATGAATTAAGGATCATGACTTGGAAACTTGCAAGGTCCAAGCTGAAAGATAGTGTAAGTCTGCCATAAGAGGTCAGGATTCAGCAATGTGAGGCTATTAGAAATTGGATGAAAGAAAAGATTAATCCCAGTAAGCCTGTTCTATATTCAGACAGTAGGAGTCAGCTCACCTTCTCTTTGGATAGCCCCCTAGGCCACGTGGGAGTAACTGTGGATGTCCGAGCTGAATCATCAATTAGTCTTCATAATTGCAAAGAAGGAGCAAAAGCACATTGAATTTAGGGAAAAGTGAATACAAGATACTAAACCTTGGGAGAAAATGCATGGCAATTTAAGGAGGTGGGGAAAAAGAACAATGTCAGGGAAGGGTGTCTGGCCTGTATTTGGAGGGCTTAATTACTAACAGTGAAAATTATGCTTGTTTCTCTTTCAGTGTGAGAAGAGAGAGGAAGAGGGAAAGAGGAGAGGGAGAAGGAAAGAAAGGGAGCACCTTGTGCTGCAACAATTTCACATGTAGACTTGGGGAGAGAGGAGTGAACAAAGGCTATGGAGAAGTATGCTACCATACTTCCAACAGATGGCTTCCGAGGATCACTGGTGCACAGGTAATAGGAATAAGGGTGGACTTTTTTGTGTTTCTGTGCACAGGTAATAGGAATAAGGGTGAACATTCTTGTGTTTCTGAGTAGGTATTAGGACAGATGTGCTTAGAAGCTTGGAGAATCATACTGAGTAAGGGTAAGATAAATTGAAGCGAAAATACTACTACTCTAAGTTTGAGAAGTGGGAAAGAAGAAGAGGCTAAAATGACATGAAAAGTGCAGAAGAGAAGATGGGATGGAGTTTGTGAAGGAGACGTGGGAGTGGTAGAGTAAAACAGCTATGAAAGGCAGAATGATGGGGCATAATATCCAAGTGAGCTATTTCTGTGGTGCAACAATTTTAGTAGACAATTTCAACAGTTGAAATATATCCACTTTAGATAAAAACAAATGAACCAACCAACCAACAAACAAACTAGTTTGCTCTAATTTCAGAATTTTAAAAGCATCATTTTTATCTGAAAGCTGAGGTTAAAACTAAGTGAGAATAGTGAGACATTGGGTATTTTGTTCAGTGATAAGGTACCAGAATTTAGAATAGACCATACAAAAATAAAGACTGTTATGTTCGAGACGAACTATATGAGTTTCAAACAACCACAGGTGACTTAGGCCACTCCATGCCATGTTTCAAATATTTAATCTAGTATTTAATACTTAAAAGCTAGAATATTTTGAAGTTCTAGTTTAGTAGAATAATCTTTATTATTTTGAAGTTAGAATTCAGCCATAATGAGTAAAAGTCCTAAAGATGTCATGTCATAAGAATGGAATATGTTTGTATGTATGCATGTGAGTATGGGTGGGTGTATATGTATGCAAGAGAGCAAACTTAATAATGTAGAGAATCTAGTTTACCTTAGTGGAAATAACTTGAAATATACTGTAGAGGAAGGGTAAAGAATGCTTAACTATACTGGGGTGATTTAAATTTTGACTATGAATTGTTCCCTGTATACTTCCATCATGAGGAATGAAGGTGACTCTTTTATGCCTTATGCATTAGCTGATTGGAGAATTTTAAAGGTGTGTGTGTGTGTGTGTGTGTGTGTGTGTGTGTGTGTGTGCATGTGTGTATGTGTGTGTGTGTGTTTGTGTATGTGCGTGTGTGCATATACTTTTAATAAACATGCTTTCTGGTCAACTGCATTTTTTCTTGGTAGTGGAGGCAAAAAGAACATCTGTAGACAAATGAGAATGAGTTTAAAATAAGCTCAAATAAAAATTACCTTAGGTTCTTGATAAAGTATTCATGAGCTATGTATAAGAAGAAGACAAAAGCAACAGTTTGGAATTTTGTGTTTGACTTAGGTATGTTCTAACAAACTTACACTGGGTAAGTTACTTTAGAGTAACTCCATTATGTATGGAGACCCTATTTTTGGTTCTACTGTAGCTGACCATGGTGAGAGGATATTCTTTTTGGTGTGTGTAATACCTCAAGTCATGTAAGAAATAATGTTTTGTTTGTTTTCTCTACTTGTGTAAACTGGTGTTACTTTCAAAAATAAGCCTCCATTCAAACAACCCAGATGACCCTCAACAAAGGAATGGATACAGAAATTGTGGTACATCTACACAATGGAGTACTACTCAGCTATTAAAAACAATGAATTTATGCAATTCTTAGGGAAATGGATGGATCTGGAGAATATCATCCTGAGTGAGGTAACCCAATCACAAAAGAACACACATGGTATGCACTCTCTGATAAGTGGTTATTAGCCCAGAAGTTCAGAATACATGAAGTATAATCCACAAACCATAAGAAACTTAAGAAGAAGAAACACCAAAATATGAACACTTCATTCGTTCTTAAAAGGGGGAGCAAAATACCCATGGAAGGAGTTGCAGAGACTAACTATGGAGCAGAGACTGAAGGAAGGACAATCCAGCCTGATATAGCTGTCTCCCGAGAGGCTCTGACAGTACCCAACTAATACAGAAGTAGAGGCTCACAGACATCCATTGAACTGACTACAGGGTCCCCAAATGAAGGCGCTAAAGAAAGGACCCAAGGAACTGAAGGGTTTGCAGCCCTTTAGGGTGAACAACAATATGAACTAACTAGTACCCTCAGGGCTCCCAGGGACTAAACCACCAACCAAGGAGTATATATGGTGGGACTGATTGTTCTGGCAGCATGTGTATAGTAGAGGATTGCAAAGTCGATCATCAATGGGAGGAGAGGCCCTTGGCCCAGTGAAGGTTCTGTGCCCCACTATAAGGGAATTCCAGGGCCAGTAAGCAGGAGAGGTTGGGGTGGTGAGCAGGAGGAGGGGGAGGGAACAGGAGTTTGTTCTTGTTGTTTTTTGTTTTTGTTTTTGGAGGGGAAATTGGGAAATATGACATGTAAATAAAGAAAATATCTAATAAAAATAAAGAAAATAAAGAAAGAAAAAATAAGCCTTCATTCAATTTCTAGTGTCTTAGTAATCAGTGTGCTACATGACAAAGGAGATCCTTGTATGTTAAAATCTTTCTTAATTTTCTAGGCATATTTTTGCTTAGCATTGTCCTTTTACTGTTAAGAATTGTCACCAAACAATCATCTTAATAAAAATAGAAACAACTTGCAAGGTTGAACTGCAACCCTGCTACCACAGTCTTCAATTGATTGTTCTTAGAGACTTCATAATATATGAATGGAGTGTCAGCTGAGCCCTCTCAAGCAGGAGTCAGGCATGGCAGAACCTTCATGAATCTGTCTTTAGGAGCTGACATCTTCCAGACGTCTTTTCTTTCTAAAGACTTTACAGTCTTTAGACTCTAGCACTATAAGCTAGAGATCAAGTGCTCAAAATATAAGTATATGTGTGATTGTACAGATTCAAACCAAGTCAGACACAAATTCCATTCATGAGGTCTAGTAGAAAATATTTTATTCCATTCATGATGTTTAGTAGAAAGATGTTAGAATGTCACATCAACATGAAGACAGACAAATGCACATGTGACAGAAGATTAAAAAAGAAATCTCCTTGTATACTTGTTCACTTTTATATAAAACAGTGGTGAGCTTCCTGTCCATACCTCTACCAGCAGCAGTCATGGATAAGTACACAGAGCCACCCCAAAGCACTGCTTACCTCCAAACAGGCTGGCTCTAAGCTGACACACACAGCTTCACCTGCCTCCCAGCACCAGACATCACAGGCAACTGGAGAGCAAAATGCAAGCCAAAGAATACAATCAACAGAAGCCAATGCAATCTGGTACTCTCAGAACCCAGCTCTCCTACTACAGCAAGCTCTGGATACCCTAACACATTTGAAGAGCAAGATTCTGACCTTAATTCCTATATCATAAAGATGATAGAGGCCTTTAAAGAGAATATAAATAATTCCTTTTAGGAAACACAGGAAAACACAGGCAAACAGGTAGAAGCCCTTAAGGAGGAAACAAACAAACCCCTTTAAGAAACGCAGGAAAATACAAGCAAATAGGTGAAGACCTATTAAGTTCAAGACCTAAAAATAGAACTAGATGTCATAAAGAAAACACAAATGAAGGCAACCCTAGAGATGTAAAACCAAGGAAAAAGAACAGGAACTACAGACACAAGTTTTAGCAACAGAATACAGAAGAAAGAATCTCAGGCATAGAACATACTATAGAAGAAATGGATACATCAACCAAAGAAAATGCCAAATATAAAAAGTTCCTAACTCAAAACACACAGGATATTTGTGACACTATGAAAAGACCATATCTAAGAATAATAGGAATAGAAGAGGATGAAGATTCTGAGTTCAAAGAACCAGAAAACAACTTTAACAAAATCATAGAAGGAAACATCCCTAACTTAAAGAAAGAGATGGGCATAAACTTACAAGAAGCTTTCATAACACCAAACAGATTGGACCAGGAAAGAAATTACTTCTGCCACATAATAATCAGAACAATAAATGTACAGAACAAAGAAAAATATTAAAAGTTGTAAGGGAAAAAGGCCAAGTAACATATAAATGCAGACCTATCAGAATTACACCTGACTTCCCAACAGAGACTCTAAAAGTCAGAAGATCCAGAACAGATGTCTTGCAGACCCAAAGATACGACAGATGCCAGCTCAGACTACCCAGCAAAACTTTCAACAACCATAGGTGGATACTCCATGACAAAACCAAATTCAAACAATACCTTTCCACTAACCCAGCCATACAGAGTATATAAGAAGGGAAATTCCAATCCAATGAGGCTACCTATATCCAAGAAAACACAGAAACTAATAATTTAACACCATTAAAACCAATTGAAAACACACACACACACACACACACACACACACACACACACACACACACTCAATGATAAACATCATCAAAATGACAGGAAGTAACAATTATAGGTAACTAATATATCTCAACAACAATGGACTCAATTCTCCAGTAAAAAGACATAGGCTAAAAAAAAATGGATGGGAAAATAGAATCCTTCATTCTGGTGCATATAAGAAACACATCTTAGCAACAAAGATAGTCTCAGTATACAGGCCTGCAAAAGGTTTTCCAAGCAAATGTATCCAAGAAACAAGCTGGAGTAGCCATTCTAATATCTAAGAAAAGAGACTTCCAATTGAAAGTAATCAAAAGAGACAGGGAAGGACTCTTCCTACTCATCAAAGGAAAAATCCAATAGGACATCTCAATTCTATACATCTATCCCTCAAATACAAGAGCACTCACATGCATAAAAGAAACACTAGTAAATCTTAAATCATACATCAAGTCCCACACATTAATAGTGGGAGACCTTAACACTTTACTCTCACCAATAGACAGGTTATCAAGACAGAAAACAAACAGAAATAACAAAACTAACAGAGGTTATGGTTCAAGTGTACTTAACAGATATCTATAAAACATTTCACCCAACCACAAAAGAATATACCTTCTTGTAAGCACCTCATGGAACCTTTTCCAAAATTGACCATATAGTCAACCACAAATCAAAAGATAGAAGATTGAAATAACCCCATGCATCATATCATATCACTATGAACTAAAGCTGGACTTAAACAATAACAGAAACAACAGAAAACCTACATATTCATGAAATCTGAACAAAACTCTTTAATGATCATTGGTTCAGAAACAAAATAAAGATACCAAAGACTTTCTAGAATTCAATGAAAATGCAGGCACTTCATACCTAAACTTATGGAACACTTTGAAAGCAATGCTAAGAGGAAAGTTCATAGCACTAACACCTTCATAGAGAAATTGGAGAATTCTTATACTAATGAATTAAAGCTACATCTGAAGGCTCTAGAAAAAAAAAAGAAGCAAACACACCCAGGAGCAGTAGACAGCAAGAAATAATAAAATTCAGGGCTGAAATTAATCAGAAACAAAGAGAATAATACAAAGAGTCAACAAAATCAAGAACTGGTTCTTTGAGAAAATCAAGAAGATAGATAAAACCTTAGGCGAACTATCTACAAGGCAGAGAGACAGTACTGAAATAAACAAAATCAGAAATAGAAATGATGATGTAACAATGGACACCGAAATTCAAAGAATCATTAGGTATTGTTTCAAAGGCCCATAGTATACAAAATTTGAAAATCTAAATGAAATAAGTCTATTTTCTAGACAGATACCAATTACCAAAGCTAAATCAAAATTGCATAAACCATCTGAATAGTACTATAACCCCTGATGAAATAGATGCAGTCATTAAAAACCACCACCAACTAAAAAAAAAAAAAAGAAAAATGAAAAGAAAAGAAAAGAAAAAAGGAAGGAAGGAAAGATGGAAGAAAGGAAAGTAAAATCCCTGGGCTAGATGGTTTTAGTACAGAATTCAAGCAGACCTTCAAACTTCTTTGAAGCTAATGCTCTTCAAATAGTTTCACAAAATAGAATCAGAAGGAACTCTGACAAACACATTTTATAAGGCAAGAGTCACGTTGATACCTATACCACACAGACTTAAGAAAGAAGATTTCAGACCAATTTCCATTATGAACATTAATGCAAAAATAGTCAATAAAATACTCACAAGCCAAATCCAAGAATATATCATTGACATAATCCACCATGATCAACTAGGTTTCATTCCAGGGATCCAGGGATGGTTCAGTATAAGAAAATCTGTCAATGTAATCCACCATATAAACAATCTGAAAAAACAAATACATGATTATTTCACTAGATGCCCAAAAGATCATTTGACAAAATCTAACACCCTTTCATGATAAAAGTCTTGGAGACACCAGGAATATAAGGGGGATACCTAAACACAATAAAGGCAATATACAGAAAGCCAATAACCAACATCAAATTAAATGGAGAGAAACTTAAAACATATTCATTAAATCGGGGCCAAGTCTGTCCACTCTCCCCATATCTCTTCAATAGAGTACTTGAAGTATTAGCTAGAGCAATGAGACCACTAAAGGAGATCAAGTGGATACAAATTGGAAAAGAAGAAGTCAAAGAATTGCAATTTGCAAATGATAGGATAGTATACATAAGTGCCCCCCCAATTCTACCTGAGAACACCTACAGCTGATAAACATCTTCAGCAAAGTGCCCTAATACACAATTAATTCAAGGAATCAGGGGCCCTTCTCCACATAAGCGATAAATGGGCTGAGAAAGAAGTTAAGTAAACAGTACCCTCCAAAATAGCCACAAATAACATAAAACACCATGGTGTAACTCCAACTAAGCAAGCAAAAGATCTGTATTACAAGAACTTCAAGTCCCTGAAGAAAGATATGAAGGAAGATATTAGAAGATGGAAAGATTTCCCTTGATCGGTAGGATTAACATAGTGAAAATGGCCATGGGTACAAAAAGTAGCCTAAAGATTCAATGCAGTCCCCATCAAAAATTCCAACGCAATTTTCACAGATCTTGAAAGAACAATTCTCAACTTCATATAGAAAAAACCCAAAAAAGTCCAGGATAGCCAAAATGATCCTGAGCAATGAAAGAACTTCTAAAGGTATCAACATCCCTGTCTTCAAGCTGTACTGCAGAGCAATAGTGATAAAAAAAACACTGCATGGTATTGGTATAGAAACAGACAGGTGGATCAATGGAATCGAATTGAAGACCAAGAAATGAACCCACACACCTGTAGACACTTGAGTTTTGACAAAGAAGTCAAAACCATACAATGGAAAAAAGAAAGCATTTTCAACAAATGATGCTGTTCTAACTCGATGTCTGCATATAAAAGAATGCAAATAATCCACATTTAGCACCCAACACAAAATTCAAGTCCAAATGGATCAAAGAACTCAAAATAAAAGCAGATACACAAAATCTCATAGAAAAGAAACTCCACCAACCTAAATAACCCAGTTGGCCCATGGGAAGTGGCACTCTTAGGAAAATGTGGCCTTGTTGGAGGGAGTGTATCACTGTGGGGATTAGCTTTGAGGTCCTGTGCTAAAGCTCCATCCAGTGCACAGGACAGTATCTTTCTGGTTGCCTTCAAATCAAGATATAGAACTCTTGGTTCCTCCAGAACCATGTTTGCCTGCATGGAGCTATGCTTCCCACCATGATGATAATGGACTGAACCTCTGAAATTGTAAGCCAGCCTCAATTAAATGTTTGCCTTTATAAGAAAAAAAGGAGGGTACAGAACAAAACAGAGAATTCTCAACAGAGGAATCTTTAATGGTAGAGAACAACTTAAAGAAATGCTCAACATTCTTAGCCATTACCGAAATCTAAATTAAAAGGACCCCGAGATTCTACCTCGTGCCAATCAGAATGGCTAAGATCAAAAACTCAGGGGACAGCACATGCTGGCAAGGATGTAGAGAAGAACACTTCTCCATGACTAGAGGGACGGCAAACTTGTACACACACTCTAGTAATGAATCTGTTCGCTTAAAGACACCATTAATTAATTAATAGTGATAGGAGTTTAGTGTCATAGAGGACTGAGACACCAATAATTGATAAATATTTCATATCCAATACAAAAAATTATTATATGTTAATAACAAAAGAAGACAACTTTAAAAGTTACTTTTGTGTCCTAGACTCCAGGGAAGCAAGAGTCTCCTAGGACCCAACAGTGATGACTTTAGCCAAAATATTCAATAAAGGGAAGATACAAGCTGTAGAGATCACCTCCAGAAAATAGGCATGGCCTTCAGACACGTTCCTGTCAAAAGGAAAGACAAGGACAAAAAAAATGGAAAAGAGACTGAGGGAAAGGCCATCAGAGACCACCCCACCTAGTGATCCATCCCATCTGCAGACACCAAACTCTACACTATTACTGATGCCGAGAAGTGCTTGGCAGCAGGAACCTGGTGTGTCTGTTTCCTGAGAGGCTCTACCAGCACTTGAACAATACAGATGCAGGTATTCACAGCCAACCATTGGATTGAGCCACCAGACCCCAAAGGGAGAGATAGGAGAAGGACTAAAGGAGCTGAAGGGGATTACAGCCCCATAGGAAGAACAGTATCAACTGGCTGGACCATCCAGAGCCTCCAGGGACTAAACCACCACGAAAGAGTATACAAAGAAGGATCCATGGCTCCAGATACATGTGTAGGAGAGGATGGCCTTATCTGACCTCAGATGGGAGGGGAGGCCCTTGGTCCTGTGGAGGCTTGATGCCCCAGTGAAGGAGAATGCTAGAGTTGTGGAGCAGGAGTGGATGAGTGTGCTAGAGGCTTCCACAGAGATCTCTGGCCCGGCCAAGTGTGAGGCTTCAGGAGAAGGGGAGAGAACATGAGCTGGGAGGGGGAATTGCCTCCACTGCCTCAGCTGCTGCAGTTGCCTCCACCTCAGTCTCCACGGCTGCTGCTTCAGTTGCTTCAAGATACTGCACTGGTCATTCTGTGCTCAGTCAGACCAGCCTGAGCTGGTGTGAGGCTGACTAGCCAGAGAGGGGTGCAGGGGAGCTTCTGGTGGTGTTTTCGGAGAGCAGACCTCTTTCCCAAGCAGCAGTGTTACAGCTCTTATGACAGAAGCTCTCAGAGACAGAGGTGTTAATGTAAATGAATAAAATGATTAATAAAAAATACTTTTGTTATTTTACAAAGATCTTATCTTCTAGTCAATGAATACCTTAAAAGGTGTTTTGTCATTTTGTTATTTACTAAATGTGAATACAGTGATATGTCAGAGCACTTTATAATGGTCATATTTTATCGATCTGTCTATCTATCTATCTATCTATCTATCTATCTATCTATCTATCTATCTATCTATCTATCTATCTATCTGAGACAGGGTTTCTCTATGTAGACCTCTTATCCTGAAACCAGGCTAGCTTTGAGCTCACAGAGATCCCTCTGCTTCTGCCTCCTGAAGGCCACCTTATGGCAGAAAGGGTTTATTGTAGCTCACAAGTTCAGGTAATGGTCTATGATAGCAGAGAAATCAAGGTGGGAAGAACTTAAAAAGGTTTAGCCAGGTCCTGTCCATATTCAAGATCACAAACAAATGCTTACATACTTTTTGCTGATTACTTGCTTGTGCTTAGGTCACTTTCTGTACTGACACAGTCAGGATGCTCCTCCCTAGAAAATGGTGCCACCCATAGTGAGTTAGGTTTATTCACATCATTTGTTTAAAACACTCTTCTATAGATATGCCCACATGCTGATACAATGTAGACTGTCTCATTGAGACTCTCTTTTCAAGTGATTCTAGGTTGTGTCTGTATGGTCTATGCAACCAATGCCATAAAGTCACACCATGTGACAAATTTCATGTGGGAGGTTTCTTAGTTCAGGAATATACAGAATATACCTCTGGATGAGGATGGAGGTAAGACAAGATAGGGATAGGGAGAGGAGGGACAGGCATTTTATAAGGGGATGTAGCACAAGAGCAGGGGGGCTATGCAATTCTAGGTGACCGTGGGAATGTGTTGCATCTTGACAGCTAGTAATTACCCCACTGTTGCTGGGTGCCTGGGGCAAGTGGTGGGGATGCCTGATTGCTAAAAGTGTCAAGTAGACAGATAATCTAAACACCTCATTTAATATCTAGAGTTAGACTGTATCTCAAGTAATTTGGGGGCTCTTAAGCAACCTGGTGGGAATACTACAGACTCAGTGCCAGTTTTTAATCACAATTAATATAATTGTGAGATACAAATATACTTATATTAGGGACTCTATTTTCATTTCTGGATACATGTTAGAAAGAATTTGGACATGTGTACAGTACTAAATTTGTATAAGAATATCATAATAAGAATTTAAGAATTCACAGAAATTTTAATAGCTCTAAATAGAAAATAAAATTGATGTCTATCTGTAGTAGAATATCAAATTAATTATTGTGCATTAATACAATAAATTACAAAGTAGCAAAGAAAATTAATAAATATAACTATAACAATAAGGCATGTAAACATATTGAACATGAGGAGTCAGACACAGAAGGATGTATACTAACTAGTAGTATATATACATCAATAAAATTTCAATAATTGGTTGACCTATGTTAGAAACTAGTGTTGGGAAAGAGAAAAGGGTTATATGATACAAGGCTTAAATGAAGATGATCTTATTCTAATTTTGATGTGTGTTCTATATGGTGATTTATTGATGTGTACATCAATTTGCAGATACTTAATGTGAGAAATATAAAGATACAAAATATGTGAGAAGTTACAAATCAGCATCATAGAACTTATATCACTGAACACTGATTTTGACTAATTCCCTCATGCTTACAACTGTTCTTTTTCACAGTAATAAAAGAGCACCTTCCCCGTTTCTGCTTGGGTCATTTCATAGTTTCCCTTGTCACCATTTCTAACACTTGTCAGTTGCCTGAAATCTCCATACACAGGTGTCTTCCTTTGTGTGTACAAATGCTTTCTGCTGACATAGCAAATGTTAAGTAGAGGAAACTGCAGGAAAAGTTCTTCCACTTGTCACAAAATGCACAAACATGCCTACATAGTTGAAGATCTTATTTTTAGAAGGCAATCTTATTAGTACTGACTAAATTTTATGTGTGATAAAACAAACTGATAACAGTGCCTCAAGCAAGGGGGTGCTTTCCTTTATCTTTATCTATCTTCCACATATATAGTACGTGAGGCCCATGAGTCAAGGCCAACCTGAATCTGCCCTTTAAGCACTAGAGAGGCTGAGTGTGGCCCTTGTTTTCATGTCTCAGGGAGGCCACTGTACCAGACAGATATGAGTAAAAGGAAAGGAAAATGCAAACCCAGAGGCAAGAAGTAGATTTGTGTTATGCATGTAAGCATGTCCTCTAGATATGATTTGAGATGCTCTAATTTTCTCTCATACATGCCACAAAGACAATGTCCTGGTCACATTTTTCTTCCCACCTGTCCTCTTGGGCCAATGTAGAATAGTTTTAAACAACCAGTTGTGTCGACACATGCCTTTAGTTCCAGCAGAGGCTGGTGGATCTCTGAGTCAAGGCCATTCTGCTCTATAGAATGAGTTCCAGGAAACACAAGCCTACACAGAAAAACCCTGTCTCAAAACATTAAATAAAGAAAGAAACAAATAAATAAATAAATAACAACATCTTTTAAAGCTTGTTTTCTCTCTCCCTTGCAACAAGCCTTACTAGATGGGCTTCCCTCTTCACTGTAGATGCAAATGCCTGCATCTAGCACAGTCCCTCAAAAATCATCACTATTAATTCAACACAATCTGAACTGGGCCAACAAATTTTAACTGACCAATTTTTCAAAAGGGTGACCAGAAAGTTTTCTTTCAAAATAAAATGAGTGGGTTTTCTTTCAATGCCTTATCTGACTTGACCTTTCAATTTAAGTGACTTTGATGGTCACCTCCCACTCCCATTTTCTCCTTGATCAATAAAAATCACAGTCTTCTATTTGCCTCCTGCTTCTTTGTCTGCCCTCATACTCTTTTTGCAAATTCTCTCTTTATGTCCCTCATTCAGTGCAGGTACTGTTAAAAACTCTATTCCCTGCCATCTTCTTTTCATTCTTTACTCAATTCTGAACAATTTCGGCTCTTATGGGCCATTACGGTTCCAGTCACACCAT
>NW_022196905.1:14791012-14791779 GCF_008632895.1 Mastomys coucha
TGCATTACTTTTTCTTTTCATTATCTTTCTCTGCAGCTTCCGTCATCTTTTTTGCTGTAATGCCAACGAGCTGCTCATTGGCACGGGCCATGCGTAGACTGGCAAAAGCTTTATAGTTCTTTTCTTATGTGACAACGCTGGCCTTTTCTTTTTTGTACACATTCCGGATGGGCATCACAGGTCCTGTGAGCTAGGTGGCTAATTTAAGTTCTTCAGCAGAACTATCTTCCTTCTTTAGAGTAGAAGACTTCTGGGGAAAAGTATGAGCTTGGAGCGGTACTCCCTCACGTGCTCTATGTTGGCCTGGGGTGATTCAGTGGATTTGCCTCCTTGGGTGCTGATGGTACAAGCCATTTTCTTGTGAATACCAGCCTCCCTGAGTTCCTCCAGGCTGAAGTTCCTACCAGCTCAGACCTTGTTGTGGTATTTAACTGTAGTGCACCTCACGATAGTCCTGATGGGACCAGATGCAGGATAAGGGACAATGCCTGCCTGGCCTTGCATCTCCGGATCTTGTGTGCCAGTTGGTTGAACCAATACTCCACACGCTGCTGCCAATCCTGTGGAAATGGGGCTTCAGGATCATACCATTTTGGCTGGGTGCCATGTCTGCCTCCTGTACTGGAGAATGGCCAAGCAGAAAGGACAAAACATCATTCTTGAAGTCTAGAGCTATCTGTCAGGTAAAATTTTTTTTTCATTAATTTTTCCTAGACACACCAAACTAAATACATTTTTTTTTTTTTTTTTTTTTTTTTTTTTTTTTT